>NW_020689715.1:0-2260 GCF_002925995.2 Terrapene triunguis
CTGCCCCCCCAGGACCCTCCTTGCTCCCTGTCCCCTGACTGCCCCGACCCTTATCCACCCCCCTGCCCCCAGACAGACCCCCGGGACTCCCACACCCACCCTCCACCCCCCTGCCTCCTGACAGCCCCCCCAGAACTCCCGACTCATCCAACCCCCGCAGCTCCTTGTCCCCTGACCACCTCCTCCAGAGACCCCCACATCCTAACTGCCCCCCAAGACCCTCCTTGCTCCCTGTCCCCTGACTGCCCTGATCCCTATCCATCCCTCGCCCCCTGACAGACCCCGGGACTCCCATGCCCCATCCAACCCCCTCTGCTCTCTGCCTGACCCCTCCAGAGACCCCCCCACCCCTAACCACCCCCTAGGGATCCCACCCCCTATCCAACCCACCCTGTCCCCTCACTGCTCCCACCCCTTATCCAACCCCATGGGCCCCGGACCCCTTACCATGAGGATCCTAGCAGCATGTTTTGCTCCGTGCAGAGCCAGACATGCTGCCCCATGCATGGGTGGCAGGTTTGTAGAAATTTTGGTGGTGCCGAGAACCCACCCCCCCAACTCCGCCCCCCACCTGCCTAAGGCTCTGGGATGGAGTTTGGGTGGGGGAGGGGGTCTGGTGTGCAGGCTCTGGGATGGAGTTTGGGTGCTGGGTGCAGGCTCTGGGCTGGGGCAGGGGGTGGGTGTGCAGGAGGGGGTGAGGGATGCAGGCTCTGGGACGGAGTTTGGGTGCAAGCTCTGGGCTGGGGGTGGGGATGTAGGAGGGGGTGAGGGGTGCAGGCTCTGGGAGGGAGTTTGGGAGTGGGAGGGGGTGCAGAGGGATAGGGTGCAGGCTCTGGGAGGGAGTTTGGGGATGGGGGTGAAGGGGTGATGGCTGTGGGGCTGAGGATGAGGGGTTCATGATGCAGGAGGGGCTCAGGGCTGGGGCAGAGGATTAGGGTGCAGGGGGATGAGGGTTCTGGCTGAGGATGCAGGGCCGCCTGGGGGGGGCAAGTGGGGCAATTTGCCCCAGGCCCCGCAGGGGCCCCCACAAGAATGTCGGAGGCTCCCCCCGCCTCTGCCTTCCCCCGCCACCTCAGCACACCGCATCCAGGAGTGGCCCTGGGCAGCGCTGCAGCACCGTGGTGGCTCCAGCAGGGCCTGAGCTCCTCCCACTCAGAGCCGTGTGGTAAGGGGGCAGGGCTGTGAGCTGCGGCTGAGCAGGAGGAACTCAGGTCCCACCAGCAGGGCCACCTAGAGGATTCAGGGGGCCTGGGGCAAAGCAATTTCAGAGATAGGGGTCAGGGCTGTGGGGAGATGGGGTCGGGGGTGTCCAGCTCAGAGGGGCTGGGCTCAGAGCTGGGGGTCAGAGCTGGGGGGGATGGGGTCAGGGGTGCCCTGCTGGCCAGCTCAGAGGGGCTGGGCTCGGAGCTGGAGGTCAGGGCTGGGGGGGATGGGGTTGGGGGGGTACCCGGCTCAGAGGGGCTGGGCTCAGAGCTGGGGGATAAACTGGGAGTTTACAAATATTTGGAAAACAATTTTAGAATAACATTCAGTGCTGTGGTTTAAAAGAAAAAAAACCTGTTAAAACTCATAACTTAGCAGCATTCAGTGTTTGAAAAAAAACAACTTCTAGGAGGGATACAAGTTAAGAATGTTGAAACAGGAAGATGTTCTGCTTAGTTACCACATGGGCAAGGCGGCATGCTATGTAATACTTGCAAGATTTCACTGTAATGTTTTACAATATATAGCAGCGCAATTTCCGTTGATATTGTTGAGCAATTCATGCTGATTTTATTTCAGCCCACATCTTAATAGTTTTGAATACTATAGATCACAATTTTCAGCACAGTTGGTCTGAACATGCAGAGCTTTAAAACTGCTATGCTCTAAACTGTATATTAACTACAATTTTATAAACCTGCATGTCAGAGAACTGTGTGCCACTACTACTAGACAGTGGCACAAGGCAATTCAGTGTGAATCACAGAAATGTAGAACTGGAAGGGACATCAACAGGTCATCTAGTCAAACCCCTGCACTGAGGCAGGACTGAGTAATAACAACTAGACCATCCTTGACAGGTGTTTGTCTAACCTCTTAAAAAACTCCAATGACTGCTATTCCATAACCTCTCTAGGTAATTTGTCCAGTGCTTAACTACCTTTACAGTTAGGAAGTTTTTCCTAATGTCTAACCTAAATCTCCCTTGCTACAATTTAAGCCCATTGCTCCTTTTTCCTGCATGTCCTGAGTGGGACGGGGGTGGGTCCAGGCAGTG
>NW_020689716.1:0-1615 GCF_002925995.2 Terrapene triunguis
GTTGCAATTCTAATATAGGCAAGGCCTTAAACACAACAGATGGTTTGTGTGACGGGTTGGATCACAGAAACCCCCTTGGGAGCTGCCACCCGATGGGCCAAGACTACCCCTGCTTCTGTCTTCCCTGCCAGCTCAGGACTCCAGCACCCCGTCTTGCTGAATTAGACACTCCAGTCCACTTCAACACAGACCCAGGGTCTGAATCACTTGTCCCAATGCTGCAAGTTTACCCAAAAACAGCTCACAGGAGTGTGCTTGTCTTTAGCACTCAGATGCCCAACTCCCAATGGGGTCTATACCCAGATAAATCCGTTTTACCCTGCATAAAGCTTATGCAGGGCAAACTCATAAGTTGTTCGCCCTCTATAACACAGATAGAGAGATATGCACAGCTGTTTGCTCCCCCAGGTATTGATACATACTCTGAGTAAATTACTAAATAAAAAGTGATTTTATTAAATACAGACAGTAGGATTTAAGTGGTTCAAAGTAGTAACAGACAGAACAAAGTAAGTCACAAGCAAAATAAAATAAAATGCGCAAATCTATGCCTAATCAAACTAAATACAGATAATCTCACCCTCAGAGATGCTTCAGTAAATTTTTCTCAGACTGGACACCTTCCAGGCCTGGGCACAATTCTTTCCCCTGGTACAGCTCTTGTTCCAGCTTAGGTGTTATCTAGGGGCTTCTCCATGATGGCTCCTCTCCCCTCTCTGTTGTCTTCCACCCCTTTATATATCTTTTGCATAAGGCGGGAATCCTTTGTCCCTCTGGGTTTCCACCCCCCCTCACTGGAAAAGCACCAGGTTAAAGATGGATTCCAGTTCAGGTGACATGATCACATGTCACTGCAAGACTTCATTACTCACTTGCCAGCACACACATATACAGGAAGACTCACAGGTAAACACAGTCATCTGCAGACAATGGTCCTTGTTAATGGGAGACATCAAGATTCCAAACCATCATTAATGGCCCACACTTTACATAATTACAATAGGCCCTCAGAGTTATGTTTTATATTTCTAGTTTTAGATACAAGAGTGGTACATTTATACAAATCAGATGATCATACTCGGTAGATTATAAGCTTTGTAATGATACCTTACAAGAGACCTTTTGCACGAAGCATATCCCATTTGCATTATAGTCACTTATCAGATTTTTATAAAACTATCCCAGTTACATTATATTCACTTATTATCATGTTTTTATGAAACCATATAGACTGCACAATGTCACAGTTTGACCTTCTGGAGCTGGCCTGGGGCTGCTCCCAATACTGAAGGCATCCTGACTGTCTTATAGATCTTTCAGGTCAAATCCCTTCCCGAATCAAAAGCAAAAACACAATCTTCTTCTAATATGTTTAGAGTAGAATACAGACAAACATGGTGTAACAATCTGCTTCACAAACTCTGTTGTGATAATTGGGCCTACAAATTTACCTTAATAGGGAGCTCAACTGTGAGAGAGTTTATAAAGTCACAATAACCTATAACAATAAATTGTGATGAGAAACTGTGCAGAAGGGACACTGAAAGACTGAATTAGTTCAAACAAAGAGGCCTACTGATATAATTCAAGGCCTGTGTTAAGATCATGCCTTAGG
>NW_020689717.1:0-2655 GCF_002925995.2 Terrapene triunguis
AGCACCCCCGGGCACATTGGAACGTTGGCGCCTGTAGCTCCAGTCCCAGAGTCGGTGCCTATACAAGGAGCCGCATATTAACTTCTGAAGAGCCGCATATGGCTCCGGAGCCACAGGTTGGCCACCCCTGATCTAGCCTGATTTCTTGTATAATACAGGCCAAAGAATTTCACCCTGTGATTCTTGCCTCAAGCCCATAAGATAAATTATTTGTATAATCCAAAGCTCTGTGGCGCTGAGCATAACGGTTCCTCCTCCTTTCAGGATCTCTTCATTGGAACATTGCAGACCCTCCACAAGATGCTCCAGAGTCTGATTTTAGAAAATCCAGTTCCGGCTGAGCTAGAGAGGATCTTGCAGGTAAACAGGATCTGGAGATGCCGGTTGGAGGATGGTAAGGTAGGGAAGAGGAACAGGAAAATCTTGTTAAGAGCTTGTGAGGGAAAGGAGAGTTAAGGAAAGAACGGAGTGCCCCATCTCCACAGGGTTCTCCTATTAGGGCATATGTGACAAGGTTCATGTAGCACGGGGGAGTCTTCTATTTCCATCTGTGAGGTCTGACAATCTCCTCCATTGTTACCCTCAGTTTCTTTCCTGTCTCCTGGTGGCCCTTACATCACAGTGTCCTTTCCAAATGAGGACGTTATTCCCTTTACTGCCCATCATTGCCACTCCTGATGCAATTGGAGGGGTCGCTGCCAGGACTCCAGTCCCCCGTGAGGGCTGGCACCTGGCCTCCACAGAACTCCCAGCTCCAGCTGTCCCACAGTGAGAACCAATGGGTGCAATGGGAACCAAGACTGCCGCTAACTACAGAGCATGAGGGCTGGCCCAAAGTCTGCAATCATGAAAGAATAGAAGTTTTCCTCCAGCTGCTCTTATTTTGCTGAATGAAATGCTGGATTGTGTGGCTTGTCCAGAGAAGACTTGGCCCTTCCCTTCCTTACATAGGACCCAATCCTGCATCCATTAAAGGCTCGATCCAATGCTCATTGAAATCAAATGGGGACCTTTCCGTTGACTTCAGTGGGCATTGGATCGGTCCTTAGATCAATGTCAAAACTTTCATTGACTTCAGCGGGTGTGTGACTGGGCCCTCAGAGAGAAATGCACTTTGCTTTTGTTCAAAGAGAAGAATTCCATGTGTATTTTTAGTCTGCACAAAGCAGACGCAGCCTGTATCTGTAAGAGTGAGATGATTCAGCCAGAATAAAGATGATCCTTTGGGGATGACTTGTATACACCCTTTCCCCCTGTTATTTTTAACCTCTCTTGTTTTTCCTGCAGCTCATGGACTCCTGGATGCAGTCCAGGGAAGCTTGCCGGCGGGAGAGGGCTGTATGCAGCAGCATACTGCTCCTAAACTTCGTGGCCACAGAAGTCAAACTGGATGTGAGTAACTCTTGACTTCTAGTGACCTGATTGCAAACTAGACCTGCAGGGCACTCTCCCACGCCAGAGAAACTTCCTGCTTAGAAGTATGTTGATGGGCCCCACAGTGCAATGCTCCCTAATAGGCGGAGGAAAAACCGATCTCGTTGCTCGTCCATCATCCTGACTGAGATGGGTTGGTGTCTGATACACTTGGAAAATAAATCCAGTGCCCTGGAGGAATAGGCCACCTCTTTCCAATGCAGGAAAGGCAGCTAACAAGGGGCACAGGAAGAACGGGTTTTTCTATGGTTGGGTCTAATGAATTTCAGAGAAAAGAGATTTCAAAATCCTAGAGACTGAAGACATTTCATCCCCAGCTGGTTCCCTGTTTGCCTCCATTCCTCATCCTAGTACCATGTGATACTTTCCTCTTGTGGAGCTGCAGGAAGAGGCCTCTCCATTCCAGCCCACCTCAGCCGTTACAGATCATTATGATCCTGATCTTGCTCCCACTGAAGTCTGTGGCAAAACTCCAGTGGACGTCTGTGGTGCGGGATCGAGCCCTATATTCTTCTTCTGGCTCCCAAGCCTCTTCTGAAGAGGGAGAGCTGAGGATCACGCCCCATTATAGAAAGGGACTGTGTGGATATAGACTCCTTGCCTAGGAGACACAGCCCGCTTTACCTGCAGTGGTAATGGATTCCTCCTCTCCTCTTTTGTACAATTAGGAAGCGTCTCCATTCACCAGGCTCGGACACCTGGTTGCAGTGCTGGGGATCCGCTGTGGGGATCCCGTCAAGGCGGTCAGCTCAATGGCAGCAGAGGCTGTTCATCACCTCGTCTCTATTGCGTGGCGCCAAAAGAGTAAGAGAAGCACTGATGAGCATCTGAATCCCCCTCCTGGGAGCTAAATGCTAGAGACTTTCCTCAGGCAAAGCTCCCGTTCAGGATTGTGCCTGAGTAAGAAGTAGAGCATCTGGCTCGGTATTTATTCCTGACGTTCCTTTGAACAGAGTGCTGGTTTTTTGTGGATCTAGAAACAAGTGTCTGATAGTCATCCCGTAATTCTAGCCCTGACTTTCAAAGAAAGGAAAGGGGAGGGGGGGAATACAGAGAAAGGCAACACACGTTACCGCAAACTGAGACTGGTAGAGCTCATTCCGTCAGTGGGAATGGGAAGGGTCAGTGGGACACGATAATAGGGGATTAAACGCCATCAGACCAATTAGTTCACTTCGAGATGCCTGTACCCCGAACGCCCCAGAACTTTGATGGCTGTTG
>NW_020689718.1:0-2819 GCF_002925995.2 Terrapene triunguis
AGAAGCGGAGCGCTCAGGGGAGGTGGCAGAGCAGAGGTGAGCTGGGGCAGGGGGGCGCAGGGAGGGCTGCCCGCAGTAGGTAACGGGGGGCACAGGGGAACCGCTCACCTCCGCTCCGCCTCTGCCTGCTGCCTTGAGCGCGCCACTCCGCTCCGCTTCTCGCCCCCTCCCTCCCAGGCTTGCCGCCGAACAGCTGATTCGAGGCAAGCCAGGGGCGGGGCGGAGAAGCGGGGCGGCTGCGCGCTCAGGGGAGCAGGCAGAGCCAGAGCGGAGGTGAGCTGGGGTGGGGCAGGGCAGGGAGCGCGGCGAGTCAAGGGACAGGGAGCAGGAGGGTTGGATGGGGTGGGGGTTCTGGGGGTGGCCTGTCAGGGGGCAGGGGTGTGGAGAGGGATTGGGGCAGTCAGGGGACAGGGAGCAGGGGGAGGGTTGGATGGGTCAGGGGTTCTGGGGGTGGCCTGGCAGGGGTGTGGAGAGGGATTGGGGCAGTCAGGGAACAGGGAGGGTTAGATGGGTTGGAGGTTTGGGGCGGGGGGGCAGTCAGGGAACAGGCAGCGGTTGGATAGGCGTGGGAGTCCCGGGGATCTGGCGGGGCAGGGGTGTGGATAGGAGTCAGAACAGTCAGGGGACAGGTAGGGTGGGGGGGTCTCAGGAGGGGGCAGTTGGGGACAAAGGGAGGCTTAGATAAGGGGTGGGGTCCCGGGGGGGTGATTAGGGGCAGGGGTCCCGGGAAGGGGCGATCAGGGGACAAGGAGCAGGGAGGGTTGGATGGGTTGGGGGTTCTGTGGGGGGCAGTCAGGGGGGCGGGAATTGGGAGGGAGTGGCTAGGGGGCGGGGCTAACCCCCCCCCGGAGTGTCCTCTTTTTTGAAAGTTCAAATATGGTAACCCTAGGGATGAGTTATGGATTAGGATAAAGAAAGTAATAGGGAGATGGCGTAGAGGAAAGAAATAAGGTAGGAAAACTCCGGAGAGGAAAAATGTGTGGAAAATACAACAGAAATATGAATTATAGGATTGCACGAACATGTAGGATCCCCAGTCATGGGGCAGGACCCACTGTGTCAGGCTCTGGACAAACACAGAACAAAACATGGTGCCTGCCCCAGACAGCTTACGATTGAAGTGTTGTATACATTTAAGTGTATTAATTTATGATAGCTTCGGTGAAGCGTCTCATTGTGTTGAACAAAGGGAGTTTGTTTTTTTTTGTTTTTTTCATCTCCTTAGATGACTTGGGTAATGAAAGGAATTGTAGACTGTGTTCCTTAAAAGTGACATAACTGGTGATTTTGCACTGTATTTCATATCGCCACATCGCTCGCTAAACACAAACCCAAAATGCACAAAGGGAGGGAATAAATCTAGCGGTGTCAAACCATTAAAAATATTAATCACGATTAATTGTGAGATTTAAAAAAAAATGAGATTTAAAAAAAAATCATATGTAATGGCTAAATCACATTAAGATTTCAAGCGGAGTGCCCCACAGGTTGGTCCTGGGGCTGGTTTTGTTCAACATCTTTATTAATGATCTGGATGATGGGATGGATTGCACCCTCAGCAAGTTCGCAGATGACACTAAGCTGGGGGGACAGGTAAATATGCTGGAGGCTAGGGATAGGGTCCAGCGTGACCTAGACAAATTGAAGGATTGGGCCAAAAGAAATCTGATGAGGTTCAACAAGGACAAGTGCAGAGTCCCATGCACTGCTACAGGCTGGGGACCAACTGGCTAAGCAGCAGTTCTGCAGAAAAGGACCTGGGGATTACAGTGGATGAGAAGCTGGATATGAGTCAGCAGTGTGCCCTTGTTGCCAAGAAGGCTAACAGCATATTGGGCTGCATTAGTAGGAGCATTGCTAGAAGATCAAGGGAAGTGATTATTCTCCTCTATTTGGCACTGGTGAGGCCACATCTGTAGTATTGCGTCCAGTTTTGGGGCCCCAAAGGATGTGGACAAATTGGAGAGATTCCAGCAGAGGGCAACAAAAATGATCAGGGGGCTGGGGCACATGACTTATGAGAAGAGGCTGTGGAAACTGGGCTTGTTTAGTGTGCAGACGAGAAGAGTTTTTGCTAGTAGCCTTCAACTACCTGAAGGGGGGTTCCAAAAAGGATGGAGCTCGACTGTTCTCAGTGGTAGCAGATGAGAGAACAAGGAGCAATGGTCTCAGGTTGCAGTGGGGGAGGTCTAGGTTGGATATTAGGAAACACTATTTCACTTGGAGGGTGGTGAAGCACTGGAATGCTTTACCTAAGGAGGTGGTGGAATCTCCATTCTTAGAGG
This sequence comes from Terrapene triunguis, assembly GCF_002925995.2. Lineage (NCBI taxonomy): Eukaryota > Metazoa > Chordata > Testudines > Emydidae > Terrapene > Terrapene triunguis. The sequence continues at coordinate 2,286 of NW_020689718.1, forward strand.
TTTTTAAGGCCCATCTTGACAAAGCCCTGGCTGGGATGATTTAGTTGGTATTGGTCCTGCTTTGAGTAGGGACTAGATGACCTCCTGAGGTCATTTCCAACCCTAATCTTCTATGATTCTATGATTAATCATGAGATTAGAAAAAATAATTGCAATCGTTCACAGTTTTAATCGGACTGTTAAACAATACTAGAATACCATTTATTTAAATATTTTGGATGTTTTCTACATTTTCAATATATTATTTTAATTACAAAACAGAACACACAGGGCTCACTTTATATTGTTATTGTTGATTACATGAAGCGACATTCGACTGTTTAGCATATCTGGAACATAAATACCTTGCAATACTGGCTACAAGTGCCATGTGAAGTGACGTTGTAAATAAGAACCAGGCAGCAGTATCGCCTGTAAATGTAAACAAACTTGTTTGTCTTAGCGATTGGCTGAACAAGAAGTAGGACTGAGTGCACTTGTAGGCTCTAAAGTTTTATATTGTTTTGGTTTGGAACGCAGTTTTTTTTTTTTTTT
>NW_020689719.1:0-2781 GCF_002925995.2 Terrapene triunguis
ATATTTGGCCTCTGTAAACCCTACAGCGCACTTGGCAGAGTTTGCTGGAAGGCCAGCTCGCCTGAAGGTATCGAGGACTGCCTCCACCTTCTCCAGGTGGGTTTCCCAGTCTGGGATATGAATGACCACATCGTCCAAGTAGGCAGCAGCATAACTGTTATGTGGGCGTAATAGCTTGTCCATGAGGAGCTGGAAGGTAGCTGGGGCCCGATGTAGTCCAAAAGAGAGGACAGTATATTGAAAAAGACCCTCTGGTGTAGAGAACGCAGTCTTTTCCTTTGCGTCTTCTGCAAGGGGAATCTGCCAGTACCCCTTTGTCAAGTCTAGGGTAGTCAAGTACCGGGCATTACCCAGACAGTCCACTAGCTCATCTATGTGAGGTATGGAGTACGCGTTGAACTGGGATACTTCGTTTAGTCGCCGGAAGTCGTTGCAAAATCTTGTGGTGCCATCAGGTTTGGGCACCAGCACGATTGGGCTGGACCACTGTGGGATTCTTCGATGATCCCCAACTCCAGCATTTTTTTTACTTCTGCTTTTATTTCCTCCCTTTTTGCCGCTGGCACCCGATAGGGCCTCATTGTTACTCTGGCCCCAGGGTTCGTGACGATGTGGTGATATGTCTCGGTTGTTCGACCCGGTTTTGTCGAGAACACATCTTGGTTCCGGAAGATCATCTCAGATACCTCATTCTTCTGGTCTGGTGTTAAATCGGGAGACACACTCACCTGTTTGGAAGGCTTGTTTTCCTGGGTTAGGTCTTTTTGGACCGTTGTGCATGCCTCTTGTGCATGCCAGGGTTTCAGAAGGTTAATGTGATAAATCTGTTCTTGTTTTCTGCATCCTGGCTGCCGCACCTTGTAGGTTACTTCCCCCACGGGTTCAACCACCTCATAGGGCCCCTGCCATTGGGCCAGAAGCTTGCTTTCTGCCGTGGGTACCAACACCATAACCCGATCCCCTGGTTGGAACTGTTGCACTTTTGCCTGGCGATTGTAATGGGTTCGCTGGGCCTCCTGTGCCTTCTCCAAATGTTCCCGTACAATAGGGGTAACCTGGGCTATCCGGTCTCGCATCTGCATTACATGCTCTATTATATTTCTCCCCTCATTGGGTTCCTCTTCCCAGATCTCTTTGGCGATATCTAGTATGCCACAGGGGTGACGCCCGTATAATAACTCGAAGGGGGAAAACCCAGTTGAGGCCTGAGGTACCTCCCGGATAGCGAGCATAAGGTAGGGTAGTAGGGTAGCCTTGAGGGTTCGGTTAAACCTTTCTACCAACCCATCAGTCTGCGGATGGTAGACCGAAGTTCTGAGGGTATGTATATGGAGCGGCGTACAGAGGTCCTTCATTAGCTTCGACATAAATGGGGTTCCTTGGTCTGTTAATATCTCCTTCGGTAGCCCCGTTCGGGCAAAGATCCCCACCAGCTCTTTGGCTATAGTTTTAGAGGCCGTGTTCCGCAGGGGGACGGCTTCTGGGTAGCGAGTAGCATAGTCCAAAACAACAAGTATATATTGGTGGCCCCGAGCTGTCTTCTCCAGGGGTCCCACTAGGTCCATGGCTATTTGCTCGAAGGGGACCTCTATGATGGGAAGGGGTACTAAAGGTGCCCCTTCAAGTGAGGACGGGGACTGTGCAGCTGACACTCCAGGCAGGAGGCACAGTACCTCCACACTTCTTCATGTACTCCGGGCCAGAAGAACCGTCGTAGGACTCGTGCCAGGGTCTTCTCTACCCCCAAATGCCCCCCAAAAAGATGTCTATGAGCAAGACTTAATACATCGTTCTGGTGTTTTTGAGGTACTAGGATCTGCTGTACCTTCTGCCCCTGTACTGGTGCAACCCGGTATAAGAGATCCTTCTTCATTATGAAGTAGGGTCCTGGTCCCTGGGTTTTCCCTTCCACGGGGACCCCATCTATTTCAGTCACCTCCTTCCTAATGTTGTCATACCTTGGGTTTTCTGCCTGGTCCCGTCCAAAATTTCCTCTCCCGGGGCTAATCTGCCCAAGATCTAGGGGCCCAGTCTCTGTTGCCTCTACTGGTTCAGAAGCATTAGGGTGGGGGTCAGACTCAGCTGCTTCTCCCTCCTGCGTGGCCTCCTTTTCAGCTGCGCGGGTCCACCTACCTACAAGAGTGACCCTCTGGCTTTGGGTCAGTATTCGGGTTCCCAAGGCCTTAGCTGCTCTTCTTTCCCTTTTTGTCTTTCTACCCCGTCTGGGAGTGGAGAACAAATCTGGGGATATTTCAGAGAAGATTGGGGGTTGACAGTCTGCTGTGGATGCCTCACCAATTTTAGGGTCCCCATCTTTCTCCAATCACCTTACTGGGAGTAAGTTTCCAAACCTTGGGAAGTCCCTCCCTATGAGCACCGGGTATGGGAGTTTAGGGACTACACCTGCTGCTACCTCAGTAGTGTTCCCTTGGATCTCGATTTTTACTGGGATGGTGGGGTAGTAACTAACTGTCCCATGGACACATGTTATCCCCGTATGTTTAGCCTGTAGCAGCTGACTACGCTTCCCGAGCTTCCCTGAGATAAGCGTGATAGCACTCCCCGAATCAACCAGTGCCGTGGTCCCTACCCCATTTAGTTTCACTGGTCTGGTATACATATGTGGGGTTAGTGAGACCCCCACAAGGTGGATTAGGGAGCATGGATCTGCCCAGTTCCCCAGGTTACACTGCATAGGCTCCTCAGCATTGGGACACTGTGCAGCTATGTGTCCCCACTCCCCGCAGGCATAACATCTGTATGGAGCCCTAGGCGTTCCCC
>NW_020689720.1:0-2488 GCF_002925995.2 Terrapene triunguis
GGGGCAGGGGGGGGGCAGTGGCTAACGACGGGGGGGGGGGCGCCAGGCTGGGGGCGGGGGGACGATGCCGCAGGCAGGGCCCTGCCCCCGCCCCGCTTCTGCCCAACACTGGCTGCGAGGGCGGGGGGGCCTCGGGCGCCGCTCCCGGAATGACGTCAGCGGGTCGGAAGGGCGCAGGGGGGAGTCTCTGCGCGGGGGGGCCAGGATGACCCCGGGGCCCTCCCTTACCTGGAGCTCGAGAGGGGGGACGCGCCCCAGGGCAGGCTGGGAGCTGTAGTTCCTGAAGCGCCTCGGACCGGAAGTGAGGGACCCGGCTGCCCCACCAATGGGCGCTTCCCTCCCGCAGGAGGCGGAAGACCGCCTGTCTGCCCGCCCCCTCTCCCGGGGCATGCTGGGAAACGTAGTTCTTTCCCCCTCACGCGCCCTGGTTGGCCGCCGCGGCCCCTGGGGAGCCGCTCCCGGGCGGGAAACGGGGCGCGCCGGGACGGGAGGGGCCCGGCTGGCGATGGAGCCGCTGCCCCCGGCTCGGCCGGGCTCTGCCCCGGGGGCGGCAGCAGCGGCGGCGGCGGGGCCGGAGAGGGGCGGGGCTCAGGGGGTTCCCCCCTTTGTGTGTCTGGGCGGGGGGGGGTGAACGAGCTCAGTGCAGCCTGGGGGCTCCCGGTGCCGCGGGGGGGGGTTAAATCCTCTCCGCGGCGTTGTGTGCGCGGCACTTTTGTTGTTCAGGGATGTGAAAACACCCCCCCCCACACACACACACACCCCACACAGGGCCGGCTCCAGGCACCAGCCCCCCAAGCTTGTGCTTGGGGCGGCACCTGGAGGGGGGCGGCGCGGCACTCCGGCCGCCGGGGAGAGTGGGGCCACGGCCGGGCTCGCCGCCCTCCTCCCGGGGCTCCGGCCGCCCTCCCCCCTGGAGCTCTGGCCGCCCTCCCCCCCCCCACCGCAGGGGGGGGGGGGCGGCCAGGTGTAGCGGCACCCCCATCCCTCCTGATTCGCAACCCCATGGACAGGCGGTAGCAAGTTAACAAACTGTTTCACAAACTGTCACGTTGCATGACAGAAACCGCACCCAGTTGCAAAACGGGAGGGTTGCGTTTCGTGCTGTTATACCGCGGCTTTTTTGCCTGGGGCGGCAAAAAAGCCAGAGCCGGCCCTGACCCCACACACACACACACCCCAACGATAAACGGAGAAAACGCACCTGTGTGGACAATGCTGTGTCGGCGGGGGGGGGGGGGGGGGCTCACTGCCTCTGCCTGGGGGCGGATTTACAAAGAGGGGCGACACTGCTCCCCTTTTAGCGGCACGGCTGTCGTGTCACTTCTGTCTCCGAGAGTGATAAAATTCTCCCCCACGTCTCCCCGATTGTCACCGACGGGATACAAAATCCAGTCAGCAAGGAGTCCGGTGGCATCTGAAGAAGTGGGTTTTTTACCCACGAAAGCTTACGCCCAAATAAATCTGTTAGTCTTTAAGGCGCCACCGGACTCATTGTTGTTTTTGTGGATACAGACTAACACGGCTACCCCCTGATACTTAAAATCCAGTCAGGTTTCTCTCCTTTTCTCTCCAATTATTGACCCTTCCTCTAGTCTCCTCAGATTTTCCCCCATTGTGATGACAGCTGTGCACTGAGTGCAGTTTGTCATTGAGCTGGCTACAGCAACATGCAGCTCCCTTTCTTGAGTTGATAGTTAAATGATCACTTTCCCCCTCCAATGGTGCATTGGTTTGCATTTAGAGAGACAAGTGGTTGAGGTAGTATGTTTCCTTGGACCAACCTCAGTTGGTGAGAGAGACAAATTTCTGAGCTGCACGCAGCTCTTCAGGAGACTATCCTAAAATTTTGCCCCGCTTCCTCTCTAGGTATCTGTTACTTCTTTAATATTCCCTGAGATTTTTTCCCGGTTTCTCTAATTATAAAATATTAACAAAATTTCTGATTTTGACCTTTTCCAAATTCTTGAATATGATAGAAAATCTTTGCAGATGTATATGCATCCGAAGAAATGGGTTGTAGCCCACGAAAGCTTATGCTCTAATAAATTTGTTAGTCTCTAAGGCCTGGTCTACACTACGACTTTAATTCGGATTTAGCTGCGTTAATCCGAATTAATCCTTAACCCGTCCACACAACGGAGCCAGTTACTTCGAATTAAAGGGCACTTAAAATCGATTTCTGTACTCCACCCCGACGAGCGGAGTAGCACCAAAATCGATTTTGTTAATTCGAATTAGGGGTAGTGTGGCCGCACACCACCGAATTAATGTGGTTAAAATTAATGGGGTAGTGTGGCCGCACACCACCGAATTAATGTGGTTAAAAACCGAATTAATGTGCTTAGTGTGGCCGCGCACAATCGAATTTATACAAGCTGTTTCCCAAATTCGAATTATCTAAATTCGAATTAATCTCGTAGTGTAGACGTACCCTAAGGTGACACAAGTACTCCTGTTCTTTTTGCAGATGTTGCCCCTTTTCTCTTGA
>NW_020689721.1:0-2650 GCF_002925995.2 Terrapene triunguis
CTGCTAAGGTATCACCGGGGCGATGTTGGTTGGTGGAGACTGGTGTGGTGGGGTGAGAAGGCGTCTGGGGTTTCCCTTGGGATGTGGGTGGGGCCTTGGGTTGTCCCCGGTGGTAAGGTTTTGTTTCGGCTTGCCCCTTCCGATATTCGCTCCAACTGCTACTAGTTTTTTTTCTTTTCTGCCACCTCCACCCATTTGGCTCCAATCTCCCCCGCCTCAGTTACAGTTTTGGGCTTCCCATCTAGGATGTACCTTTCTGTTTCCTCAGGAACACCCTCTAAAAACTGCTCCATTTGCATTAGGAAGGGCAACTCTTCCGTAGATTTAACATTTGCTCCTGATATCCAGGCATCCCAATTTTTCCCAATGTGGTAGGCATGGAGCGCCTTTAAGACCATGACTTGGTCTCCTACTTTGAAGGACCGTTCTCTGGAATGTTTATCATACCAGGCCTTTTGCTCTTCCTGAGCATCCTTTAGGTTTTCTTTAGCAAGGGCTAAAGAGTGTCGGAAGGTGCTTTGTAGGTTGCTTACAAAGTCTAGAATGTTAGTTCCTGGAGAAGGCGTAAACCCCTCCCATTGCTGTTTCACCAACTGTAATGGCCCCTTAACCTCGCGGCCATACACAAGTTCAAATGGTGAAAACCCTAAACTGGGATGTGGTACAGCCCTGTAGGCAAAAAGCAACTGCTGCAACACTAGGTCCCAATCATTGGAGTGTTCATTTACGAATTTATGTATCATGGCCCCCAAAGTTCCATTAAACCTCTCCACCAGGCCATTGGTTTGATGGTGGTAAGGGGTGGCAACCAAGTGATTCACCCCATGAGCTTCCCACAGGTTTTTCATGGTCCCTGCCAGGAAATTAGTTCCCGAATCTGTAAGGATGTCGGAGGGCCAACCTACCCTGGCAAAAATGTCTGCTAATGCCTGGCACACACTTTTAGCCCTGGTGTTGCTTAAGGGTACTGCTTCCGGCCATCGGGTAGCAAAATCCATGAAAGTCAGTATGTACTGCTTTCCTCTGGGTGTCTTCTTTGGGAAAGGACCCAGAATATCCACAGCTACTCGCTGAAATGGGACCTCAATTATGGGTAGTGGCTGGAGAGGGGCTTTAACCTGGTCTTGGGGCTTTCCCACTCGTTGGCACACCTCACAAGACCGGACATAATTAGCAACATCCTTGCCCATTCCCTCCCAGTGGAAGGACTTCCCTAACCGGTCTTTGGTTCTGTTCACCCCAGAATGGCCACTGGGATGATCATGGGCTAAGCTCAAGAGCTTTACCCGATACTTAGTGGGAACTACCAACTGTCTTTGAGGATGCCAGTCTTCCTGGTGCCCACCAGAAAGAGTCTCCTTGTATAAAAGTCCTTGTTCTACAACAAACCGGGATCGGTTAGAAGAGCTGAGAGGCGGTGGGGTGCTCCGTGCCGCCCCCCAAGCTTTCTGAAGGCTGTCATCTGCTTCCTGCTCAGCCTGGAACTGTTCCCTTGATGCTGGAGACATCAGTTCCTCCTTGGACTGTGGACTGGGGCTTGGCCCCTCTGGAAGCGATGCAGGTGCTGGGGCTGTTTCCATTGACTGTGAACCGCTGTCCGCTGGTGCACTATGTGGTATTTCAGGCTCTGGCTGAGCCTCTTGGGTAGGGTTATCTGCTGCTTCCGCCAGTTCAGGCTCACTGGTGCCCTCTGGCATTGGAGTTGTAGACGGGTTTGCAAGCGCTGGACTCAGTGCTGGCAATGGTTCTGGTGCTGGTTGCGTTGCCAGTTCCGGTTCTGGGACTGGCTTTGGCTGGGTCTCTGGGATTGGATCCACTACGGCTGTGTGACGAACTGGGACTGTTCTTACTGTGGTCTGTGAATGCTGACAGGGGAGTGTGGCTAGGATAGCCTGCATTGGGGGATGGGAGACTGACCGACGGAGAATACCTGAGCATGTAACATGAGAACCCAGGAGGGGGCTGGGGCCAGGTGACACCTTTGCCCGGGAAACTGAACAAAGGCTGTGGGAGGGGTCGCTGAAGGCAGAGTCTGGGAAGCTGGTTGGTGAGGTAGGTGGCTGGCAGGCAGGGAGGGCTCTGACCTCCGGAGGGGGGCTGGGGTGCCCGAGGACCCCAAGATGGACCTAACTGAGGGGGTCCTGTTGTCTGCGCCTGCAAGACCTGTCTTGGACTGTATTCCTGTCATCTAAATAAACCTTCTGCTTTACTGGATGGCTGAGAGTCATGGTGAATCGCAGGAAGCCGGGGGTGCAGGGCCCTGAGTCCCCCCTACACTCCGTGACAGGCTGTTGCAGTTGTTGGCAGGGGATCCGGTTCCACCACCTTTGTTTGGGTCTCTGGTAACACAGACGGGGCCCTGGTGGACGGCTCAGGAACAGGGATGGGGGTGAAAGCTTGCTTAGCCTGGCTGCGGGTGACTATTCCCACCCTCTTGGCTAGCTTCACATGGTTGGCCAAGTCTTCCCCCAGCAGCATGGGGATGGGATAATTGTCATAGACTGCAAAAGTCCACATTCCTGACCAGCCCTTGTACTGGACATGCAACTTGGCTGTAGGCAAGGTTACAGACTGTGACACGAAGGGTTGAATTGTCACTGTAGCCTCCGGGTTGATGAGTTTGGGGTCCACTAGGGATTGGTGGATAGTT
>NW_020689722.1:0-6483 GCF_002925995.2 Terrapene triunguis
AGGGGTTGTGAGAAGGAGGGCTATGAAGTGTCTCTGTGAGGGGGAGGCGCTGTAAGGGGGAGGGTCCATGTGGGTCTCAGTGTGAAGGGAGGGGTTGTGAGGAGGAGGGTCTATGGAGTGAGTTTAGAGCATGTAGGGATGCGGTGAGAAAGGCCAAAAGCCGTGTAGAGTTGGACCTTGCGAGGGGAATTAAATCCAATAGTAAGAGGTTTTACAGCCATATAAATAGGAAGAAAACAAAGAAAGAGGAAGTGGGACCACTGAAGAATGTGGATGGAGTGGAAATTAAGAATAATCTAGGCATGGCACAATATCTAAATGAATATTTTGCTTCGGTCTTTAATAAGGCTAATGAAGGGTTTAGGAATAGAGGGAGTAGGACAGAGGGGAATAGAGGAGGGGGGATAGACATTACAGTATCAGAGGTGGAGGCCAAACTTGACCAGCTAAACGGGACTAAATCGGGTGGACCGGATGATCTTCATCCTAGAATACTGAAGGAACTGGCGCGAGAAATTGCGAGCCCCTTGGCGACAATTTTTAATGAATCTGTAAACTCGGGAGTGGTACCGTTGGACTGGAGAATAGCTAATGTGGTTCCTATTTTCAAGAAGGGGAAAAAAAGTGACCCGGGTAACTACAGGCCTGTTAGTTTAACTTCTGTAGTATGTAAGGTCTTGGAAAAAATTTTGAAGGAGAAAGTAGTTAAGGACCTTGAGGTGAATGGCAAGTGGGACAAATTACAACATGGGTTTACGAAAGGCAGGTCGTGCCAAACCAACCTGATCTCCTTCTTTGAGAAAGTAACAGACCTTCTAGATAAAGGAAATGCGGTGGATCTAATATACCTCGATTTTAGTAAAGCGTTTGATACGGTTCCGCATGAGGAATTATTGGTTAAATTGGATAAGATGGGGATCGATAGGAAAATCCAGAGGTGGATAAGGAACTGGTTAAAGGGGAGACTGCAGCGGGTAGTACTGAAAGGTGAACTGTCAGATTGGAGGGAGGTCACCAGTGGGGTTCCTCAAGGTTCGGTTCTGGGTCCAATTTTATTTAATCTATTCGTTACTGACCTCGGAACCAAATGTAGGAGTGGGCTGATAAAGTTTGCGGATGACACAAAGTTGGGAGGCATTGCCAACTCGGAGAAGGATCGGGATATTCTGCAGGGAGACTTGGATGACCTTGTAAATTGGAGTATTAGTAATAGGATGAGATTTAATAGTGAGAAGTGTAAGGTGATGCATTTAGGGATGACTAATAAGAATTTCAGTTATAAGCTAGGGACGCATAGGTTAGAAGTGACTGAGGAGGAGAAGGACCTCGGAGTCCTGGTTGATCGCAGGATGACTATGAGTCGGCAATGCGACGTGGCTGTGAAAAAAGCGAATGCGATCTTGGGATGCATAAGGCGAGGTATTTCTAGTAGGGACAGGGAGGTGCTGCTTCCGTTATACAAGGCGCTGGTGAGACCTCACTTGGAGTACTGTGTGCAGTTCTGGTCTCCTATGTTTAAAAGGGATGAACTGAAACTGGAACGGGTACAGAGAAGGGCAACTAGGATGATCCGAGGAATGGAAAACCTTTCCTATGAAAGGAGACTCGAGGAGCTTGGTTTGTTTAGCCTAACCAAAAGAAGGCTGAGGGGGGATATGATTGCTCTCTTTAAATATATCAAAGGGATAAATACCAGGGAGGGAGAGGAATTATTTCAGCTCAGTGCTAATGTGGACACGAGAACGAATGGATATAAACTGGCCGTGGGGAAATTTAGGCTTGAAATTAGACGAAGGTTTCTAACCGTCAGAGGGGTGAAATTTTGGAACAGCCTTCCGAGGGAAACGGTGGGGGCGAAAGACCTCTCTGGCTTCAAGATTAGGCTAGATAAGTTTATGGAGGGAATGGTTTGATGGGATTACGTGATTCTAATCAATTAGGCAATAACGGCCATCGCTGGTCAAATGAGGGTCTGGCTAGAGAATCTTGCCTGTATGCTCGGGGTTCTGCTGATCGCCATATTTGGGGTCGGGAAGGAATTTTCCTCCAGGGTAGATTGGCTGTGGCCCTGGAGGTTTTTCGCCTTCCTCCGCAGCATAGGGCAGGGGTCGCAAACTGGAAGATTCTCTGCGTCTTGAAGTCTTTAGATCACGAACTGGAGACTTCAACAGCAGAGCTAAGGGAAAGTGGGGGGGTCAGCTTTTGTGGCCTGCATCATGCAGGGGGTCAGACTAGATGACCATATTGGTCCCTTCTGACCTTAAAGTCTATGAGTCTATGAGTCTAAGTGATCTATCCCCTGTCTCCTATTCCCAGCTCCTGGCAAACAGAGACTAGGGACACCATCCCTATTCATCCTGGCTCATAGCATATCCTCCATGAATTGATTTAGCTCATTTTTTTGAACCCTGTTATAGTCTTGGCCTTCACAACATCCTCTGGCAAGGAGTTTCGCAGGCTGACTGTGCCTTGTGTGAAAAAATACTTCCTTTTGTTTGTTTTAAACGTGCTGCCTATTAATTTCATTTGGTGGCCCCTAGTTCTTGTGTTATGAGAAGGAATAAGTAACACTTCCTTATTTACTTTCTCCACACCAGTCATGATTTTATAGACCTCAATCATATCCCCCTTAGTCGTCTTTTTTCCAAGCTGAAAAGTCCCAGTCTTATTATTCTCTCCTCATATGGCAGACACTCCGTACCCCTTTTCTGAACCTTTTCCAATTCCAATACATCTTTTTTAAGATGGGCTGACCATAGCTGCACACAGTATTCAAGATGTGGGCATACCATGGATTGATATAGTGGCAATAAGATATTCTCTCTTATTATCTATCCCTTTCCTAATGATTCCCAACATTCCGTTTGCTTTTTTGACTGCTGCTGCACATTGAGTGGATGTTTTCAGAGAACTATCCACAGTGACTCCAAGATCTCTCACTTGAGTCGCAACAGCTATTTTATATCCTATCATTTTATATGTATAGTTGGGATTATGTTTTCCAGTGTGCATCACTTTGCATTTATCAACATTGAATTTCATCTGCCATTTTGTTGCCCTTTCACCCGGTTTTGTGAAATCTCTTTTTAACTCCTCACAGTCTGCTTTGGACTTAACTATCCTGAGTAGTTTTGGATCATCTGCAAAGTTTGTCACCTCACTTTTTAGCAGATCATTTCTGAATATGTTGAATAGTACTGGTCCCAGTACAGACACCACTATTTACCTGTTTCCATCCTGAAAACTGACCATTTATTCCTACCCTTTGTTTCCTATCTTTTAACCAGTTATTGATCCATGTGAGGACCTTCCAGAGGTGAAAGTAAGCTGGTACATTCCGGTATGGTGGACCGACTTCCCCAGGCTGGTGATATAAAGGGCCCATGGCTCCCTGCAGCGTCTGGAGCCCCGGGTCCTTTAAGTCGCCTCCCGAGCCCAACTGCCGGAGCCCCGGGGAGCAAATCACTACCATGGAATGCTTCTCTCTCCCGTGCTACGAACACAGAGCAGGGGCAGCGTAAGCTTCCTTACAGTGGTGGGACCACCATTGCCCCAACTGTGGTGCTCCCATGACACCCCTTCCCCAAGGACCCACACTCACACCACCTCTCCCCCCGAGGCCACACCCACAGAATGCTTCTTCCCCCCAAGACTCCCCTCTTTCCCCCCCTCCATCACTTGTCCAAACAGCTGGTAAAGAGTCATGGGGCCATGACCCTCTAAATCTCCCTGTTCCAGCACCCCTGACACAGAGCTAAGCAGGCAGCAGTGTGTGTGTGCGTGCGCGTGTATGTGACAGAGATTCTGTGCTGTGCTGAGCCAGTGAGAAAAGTGGGGGCTGATGTCAGGGCTGTCCCCCTCCCTCTGCCTCAGGACTGGTTGCTTCCAGCAGCTGTCTGAACTTAGAGACAGTGTGCCAACACACTCACTCTTCCCTAACACACACACTGTCTCTCCCTACACTCCTACAGTCTCTACCCCACCATGCACATTGCAGTTGAAAAGCAGCTGGCAATCTAGTAGGATGCCCATGGAATAATGGGATAGAGAAACCTGCATCATGTGATGCTGTACCAGCCCATGAGGCATTGCAAACCCTTCCCAAAACCCTGCAGCCAGTTGCACAGTGGGATAGCTACCCACAGTGCACTGCTCTCTGTGGCAATCCAAGAGCTGCTAGCGTGGATGTGCTCTGGTGACACAAGGGGCGTAGTGTGGACATGCAACAGCTGTTTAATTAAAACACTTTAACTAAAGTGGCATAACTCTGTCATGTAGACATAGCCTGAGAGTGAGACAAGACCCAGCTCCTGTTGAAACTAAAGAATCACAACTTCTTCCATAGTTGGCAGGATTCAAACCTGCGCAGGGAGACCCCAATGGATTTCTAGGCCACTGTCTTAACCACTTGGCCACAACTACTTACTTTTCACATGTCGCTCACTACACTCTAGTTCTGTTCTCACTGAGTGATCAATTCCAATTGTTTCCTCAGACCAGCTTCCACAACACACTCACTGCTGTGCCATTGTGTAAGCGTGTCCATGGCTGAACTGCAAGAATTCCTGCTCATTTCCGTTCTGGCTGGAGCATGACGAGAGTGTGTTTGCGGTTAATGATGTTGCTGTAGATTGTTGTCCATTTCCTGCCTTGTTAATTCAGACAGTCCCTTTCCCGTCATATCACCAGCACATCAGTGATTGCGATAGCAGGGGCAGGTTTTCTCTGGGGCACTGAGTTTTGCCAGGGGTTGGTGGCTCCTTTCTTTCCTCACCCTGGAGTAAACTCAGCTTTTTATTCCATCCTTGATGTTTCATGGAATAACAACAGACGACCGAAGAAAGAGGTGGACAGGGTGGGTCTCGGGGGAGGGGCAAAGAGGTTCGAGCGGTGGGCAGGGCAGGGGAGGGTGCAGAGAGGCATGGGTGGTGAGGAGGGTGGGTCTCAGGGGAGAGGTCAGAGGTATGGGTGGTGGGCAGGGCAGGGCAGGGGAGGGGGCAGAGAGGTGCAAGCGGCAGGTAGGGTGGGTCTATGGGGAGGGGTCAGATAGGTGTGAGCGGTGGGCAGTGCGTGTCTCAGTGTAGGGTCAGAGAGGTGCGAGCAGTGGGCAGGGTGGATCTTGGGGGAGGGGGCAGAGAGATGTGAGCGGTGGGCAGGATGGGTCTCAGGGGAAGGGCAGAGAGGTGGGGGTGGTGGGCAGGGCAGGTCTCAGGGGAGGGGCAGAGAGGTGTGAGCGGTGGGCAGGGTGAGTCTCAGGGGAGGGACAGAGAGGTGGGGGTGGAGGGCAGGGCAGGTCTGACAGCTGGTAGGTCAGTGGTCCAGTCCCCTCACAGATGACCCCCTCCCTCTGGGACGGGGCGGGTCTGAACTCTCACACCAAATGCTTCATTGTGGTTCCTAGAATCTCTGGGTGGCTCATTTAGTTTATGCCGAGGGTTGAGTCCTGCTTTGTGCACCATGTCTGAGAATGAAAATCCCAAACCACCCTATGATATAATGAATGCATCAGGCCATGTTTTTGTCACTGCCCCAAAGCAGACAGACCAATGGAGAAATGCCATTGAGTCCAGGATTTACCATTTCCACTTGCTAAACTCCCTCCCAAGCTTCTGGGCTCCTAGAGCAGGGTACTGAGCCTGAGCCGAGACACGTACACTGCAACTTTACAGCCTAAGGCGCATGACCCTGATTAATCCGACACGGGCCAGCCGTGGGTGTTTCATTGCACTGTAGACGTATCCTAACATAATAGCTACACTGTGATTAAAACATCCAGGGCATCTGTCTCAAAGTCCGGGTCAGCTGACTCAGGCTTATGGGGCTTGGGCTGCAAGACTATAAAATTACAGTGCAGATAAATGGGCTTGAGCCCAGCCTCTGAGTCCCCACGAGGGGTGAGGGTTTCTGAACCCAGGCTTCAGCGTGAACACAAATATCTGCACCAGTTTTTAGCCCCACAGCTTTAACTCCATGAGGATATCAGGAGAAATCTAAGGCCAGCAGACATAGGGACAATAAGGAGTTTTTAAAAACGAAGTGTAAGCAGGGCTGAATGGGCTCCCCCGCACATATAGTCATGAGCTGGGGGAAAGACTTCAGGAACAGACCGTGTTTGCGGAGAGATGCCTACTTTGCCTAGGTATGCAGCATGATGGGGCCACTTTGCGAAAATGACCAGTTTTGGATGGTGTGGGGTTACAAATCACTTTAGGATTGAGTAGAATAAAATGTTATTATCCTTCCTGTATGAGTCAAGGACAGCAGAACATACCTAGTCCGTCCTGATTGAGGGGCTAGGTGGGTGAGGAATACCTTTTATTGGACTACATAGAAGTGATTGAGGGTGTCACTCTACATCAGTGGTCCTGAAGCTTTTCACATTGTGCCCTCTTATAGATTCATAGATTCATAGATTCTAGGACTGGAAGGGACCTCAAGAGGTCATCGAGTCCAGTCCCCTGCCCGCATGGCAGGACCAAATAC
>NW_020689723.1:0-1925 GCF_002925995.2 Terrapene triunguis
TCTGCAAGACCGGAGGCAGGAGGACAGAGCCCCGCTGCAGTCTATCTGTAACCGCCCTCACCCGCCACCAAGTCCCACACCCCCCTCACCCAAAGTCCAAAGAAGGAGGGGCGGCAAGGGCCGTTAAAACTTTCAGTCAACCCCTGCAGACTGCTCTAGCACTAGAAGGCTGACATTCCCCAAAATTTCATAAGCCCTTTCCTACCTACCTCACACAAGCCCCCGTCCAAGTTTCACACCCCACGTTTCATGTCTGGTTCGCAATAAAACGTTTGTTTCTCTCCATTACTGTTTCAGTCAGGTTCTTTTGAGGGAGAGTCTGTCTGGAGGGGGGGAAGGGGCTTGGTAATTGGACAGGACAGTGACCTTTAGCAGGGTATAGAGGCGGTGTCAGGTCTAGCATCAGGACACATACACAGTGCAGTCACTGGTTACCCTGGTCAGTCTGGGAGGTCTTTTTCATGTTCTGGGGGGGGGGAGTTGCTCTGTGACTTTGTGGCGGGGGAGGGCAGTTACAGATCTTATGCAGCGGTCCTTATCCTGGCTCACAGATCCACGCAGCAGGGGATATGTAACCCTACCCCCCCTGCCAGAAAGTCACATAGCCGACACATACACACAGTCCCCCCCAGGAGTGCTGGCAGGCTCCATTGAAATAACCAGTCCACCAGTGCGGAGCCTGTCATTCCGGGAGTTTAGAAGCATCATTTGCATCAGAACACTGAACCCGCCCCCCGCCACAGTCTGCGTCCCCGGTTTAAAATATTCCCGCGAAAACAGCAATACAGACAACGGTGTTCATTAACAAAATCGAAATGATTTTATTTTTTGGGAAGGGGAAGGGGGTGAAGGGGGTATGTAACTGGAGAGGATAGTCAAAATGAACTGGGTAAAGAAACGGGGGCAGGTTCAGCTTTTCTGTCCACAAACTGAAAAGTCACTGGTTGCCCTGCTCACTCAGGAACCTAGCTTTCAAAGCCTCCCGGATGCACAGGGCGTCCCGCTGGGATCTTCTAATGGCCCGGCTGTCTGGCTGGACGTAATCAGCAGCCAGGCTATTTGCCTCTAGCTCCCACCCCGCCATAAAGGTCTCCCCCTTGCTCTCACATAGATTGTGGAGCACACAGCAAGCTGCAATAACGATGGGGATATTGGTTTCACTGAGATCACAGCGAGTGAGTAAGCTTCTCCATCTCCCTTTGAGACGGCCAAAAGCACACTCCACCACCATTCTGCACTTGCTGAGACGGTAGTTGAACAGTTCTTTTTTCTGTGTCCAGGGCGCCAGTATAGGGCTTCATGAGCCAGGGCATTAGCGGGTAGGCTGGGTCCCCGAGGATGACTGTAGGCATCTCCACATCCCCAAGAGTTATTTTGTGGTCTGGGAAGTAAATACCTTCCTGCAGCCGTCTAAACAGACCAGAGTTCCTGAACACGCGAGCGTCATGAACCTTGCCCGGCCATCCGACGTAGATGTTTGTAAACCGTCCCCGATGGTCCACCAGTGCTTGCAGCACCATTGAAAAGTAGCCCTTTCTATTGATGTACTGGCTGGCCTGGTGGTCCGGTCCCAGGATAGGGATGTGAGTCCCATCGATAGCCCCACCGCAGTTTGGGAATCCCATTGCGGCAAAGCCATCTATGATGACCTGCGCGTTTCCCAGGGTCACTACCTTTGGGAGCAGTACCTTCACGATTGCCTTGGCTACTTGCATGACAACAACCCCCACGGTAGATTTGCCCACACCAAAGTGGTTCGCGACTGACCGGTAGCTGTCCGGCGTTGCAAGCTTCCAGAGGGCTATGGCCACTCGCTTCTCAACTGTGAGGGCTGCTCTCATCCTGGTATTCTGGCGCTTCAGGGCAGGGGACAGCAATTCACAAAGTTCGAGGAAAGTCCCCTTCCGCATGCGAAAGTTTCGCAG
>NW_020689724.1:0-3716 GCF_002925995.2 Terrapene triunguis
TGATTAATTTGCCCTGGCAATCGCGGCCAGTACAGCTACTGGAAAAGTCTGTTAACGTGTATGGGGATGGAGCGGAAATCCTCCAGGGACATCTCCAGAAAGCTCTCCTTCATGTACTCCCAAAGCCTTTGCAAAAGGTTTCTGGGGAGGGCTGCCTTATCCCGTCCGCCATGGTAGGACACTTTACCATGCCAGGCCAGTAGCACGTAGTCTGGAATCATTGCATAACAAAGCATGGCAGCGTATGGTCCCGGTGTTTGCTGGCATGCAGACAACATCCATTCCTTATCGCTCTTTGTTATCCTCAGGAGAGTGATATCATTCACGGTCACCTGGTTGAAATGGGGCAATTTTATTAAGGGGACATTCAGAGGTGCCCCTTCCTGGTCTGCTGAACAGAAATATTCCCCGCTGTTAACCACGCGGTGGGGGGGAGGGGTGAAGTGACCATCCCAGAGAATTGGGTGTGAGGGGGAGGGGAGTTAGTTGGGTTTGTGCTGCATGTTAAACCTGAAATCGCAGCCCCTCCTTTTACATTGCAAACCCATTTTAAATGGCACGGGTGCTTGGTATGGGAAATGAGGGCAGAACTGTTTGAAACCATCCCCACATGTTAAGAAGGTTAAAAAAGCCCAAAGACTATATGTCTTACCATGGCTGCCTGCAAGCTGAAATCTGTGTCCTGGCACTGCGTGAGTGATCTCTCACACCAAACCAGGAGACTCTCAATATAAGAGGAAAAATGCGACCTTGTAACGAAAGCACATGTGCTGTGTGATGTTGTGAACAGCAAAATCTAACGTGAAAGAGTCTACCCATTGTTCTCTAAAATGTATCTTTTTTAACAACCTCTCCCTTCTCCATCAGCTGCAAATCTTACTCCTTCGCAGAGGCTAGTGAATATTCGAAGAAGGAAGCGAAGGACGCGTGACGAAATGTTTACTGAACTTCAGACTGCCTCCCACGCTGACAGAGCACAGCTGAATGCGTGGAGGCAGTCAATGACTGATTTTAAAAAAGCCCAATATGAGCGAGAGGAGAGGTGGCGTGCTGAATCGCGGGCTGAAGAGGAGAAGTTGCGTGCTGAAACGCGGGCTGAAGAGGAGAGGTGGCGTCAACTTGTACTCAGAAAGCAAGAGTCGATGCTCCGGCTGCTGGAGCATCAAAGTGATATGCTGCTGCGTATGGTTGAGCTGCAGGAAAGGCAGCAGGAGCAGAGAACGCCGCTACAGCCCCTCTGTAACCAGCAGCCCTCCTCCCCAAGTCCCATTGCCTCCTCACCCAGACGCCCAAGAACACGGTGGGGGGGCCTTCGGCCACCCACTCACTCCACCCTAGATGATTTCCATAGCAATACGTTTTAAAGTTTTAAATTGGAGTGTGTCCTTTTCCTTCCCTCCTCCCCCACCCATCCCGGGCTACCTTTCCAATTATCCCCCTAGTTGTGTGCTGAATTAATAAAGAATGCATGAATGTGAAGCAACAATGACTTTATTGCCTCTGCAAGTGGTGCTCAAAGGGGGAAGGGTAGTAGGGGAGGGTGGGGTGGTTGGTTTGCAGGGAAGTAGAGTTAACAGGGTGGTGGGGGAGGGGCAGAGGGTTCATCAAGGAGCAACAAACAGAAGTTTCACTCCGTAGCCTGGCCAGTCACAAAACTGGTTTTCAACGCTTCTCTGATGCGCACCGCGCCCTGCTGTGCTCCTCTAACCGCCCTGGTGTCTGGCTGCGCGTAATCAGCGGCCAGGCGATTTGCCTCAACCTCCCACCCCGCCATAAATGTCTCCCCCTTACTTTCACATATATTGTGGAGCGCACAGCAAGTAGCAATAACAATGGGGAGATTCTTTTCGTTAAGGTCTGAGCGAGTCAGTAAGCTGCGCCAGCGCGCTTTTAAACGGCCAAATGCACATTCCACCACCATTCGGCACTTGCTCAGCCTGTAGTTGAACAGGTCCTGACTGCTGTCCAGGCTGCCTGTGTATGGCTTCATGAGCCATGGCATTAAGGGGTAGGCTGGGTCCCCAAGGATCACGATAGGCATTTCAACATCCCCAACTGTTATTTTCTGGTCTGGGAAGAAAGTCCCTTCCTCCAGCTTTCGAAACAGAAGAGACTGCCTGAAGACGCGAGCATCATGTACTCTTCCCGGCCAGCCCACGTTGATGTCGGTGAAACGTCCCTTGTGATCCACAAGGGCTTGCAGCAGCATTGAAAAGTACCCCTTGCGGTTTATGTAGTCGGCGGCTTGGTGCGCCGGTGCCAAGATAGGGATATGGGTTCCGTCTATCGCCCCACCACAGTTTGGGAATCCCATTGCAGCAAAGCCATCCACTATGGTCTGCACGTTTCCCAGAGTCACTACCCTTGATATCACCAGGTCTCTCATTGCCCTGGCAACTTGGATAACAGCAGCCCCCACAGTAGATTTGCCCACTCCAAATTGATTCCCGACTGACCGGTAGCTGTCTGGCGTTGCAAGCTTCCACAGGGCTATCGCCACTCGCTTCTCAACTGTGAGGGCTGCTCTCATCCTGGTATTCTGGCGCTTCAGGGCAGGGGAAAGCAAGTCACAAAGTTCCATGAAAGTGCCCTTACGCATGCGAAAGTTTCGCAGCCACTGGGCATCGTCCCAGACCTGCAACACGATGCGGTCCCACCACTCTGTGCTTGTTTCCTGGGCCCAGAATCGGCGGTCCACAGCATGAACCTGCCCCAGTAACACCAAGATTTCCACATTGCTGGGGCCTGTGCCTTGTGAGAGGTCCATGTCAATTTCCTCATCACTATCGTCGCCGCGCTGCAATCGCCTCCTCCTCAGCTGGTCCTGGTTTGGCTTTGGCATGTCCAGGAGGCTCTGCATGTTTTCCAGGACAATGCGCGTGGTGTTCATAGTGCTCAGAATTGCGGCGGTGATCTGAGCGGGCTCCATGATCCCAGTGCT
Source organism: Terrapene triunguis (assembly GCF_002925995.2). NCBI lineage: Eukaryota > Metazoa > Chordata > Testudines > Emydidae > Terrapene > Terrapene triunguis. The sequence continues at coordinate 2,942 of NW_020689724.1, forward strand.
GGCTATGGCGTCTGGTCTTAAAAAAAGGCGCGAAAGTAGTATCTGACGGACCAGGGGAAGAAGGGAGGGAGGGAGAGAGGGAGGGAGGGGCGAGTGACACCGCGTACAGGTACAGGGAATTAAAATCAAGAAAGGTGGCTTTGCATCAGGGAGAAACACAAACAACTGTCACACAGAATGCCCCCCCCCCCAAAGATTGAACTCAAAAGCCTGGGTTTAGCAGGAGGGAGGGGGGAAGCAAATGAATGGAGAATAAATCTATTTTTTACATCTTAAGACGACGGTGCAGCATGACTGATAGCCCTTGGCATTTTCTGGGTGCTTGGCAGCAAATACTGGGCGCTTGGCAGTAAGCCTTCAGGTCTATTGCACGATCTGATGCCCACTGCAGTATGACAACGATGGATACCAGTCGTAATATGCTATCTACTGCCCAAAAGGCAAGGGGTTGCTGCTGTGTAGCAATCTAGCCCCACGTCTGCCAGCCCCATGTCTGCCAGCACCCAGATCGCCATCGGCCTCTTCTGGGTGCTTAGCAGACAATACTGGGCACTTGGCAGAAAATAGCATACTACGACTCTGCTAACGTGCAATGAGCCAGCAGGGCGCCTGGCAGAAAATAGCATACTGCGACTGATAACCATCATTGTCTGCCCGGGTGCCCATGATCGACAGCCGCTGCAGTACGACGACGACGGATACCAGTCGTAATAAACCATCTTCTACCAAAAGGCAAGGGGCTGGTGCAATGCAGCACCACGGCTGCCAGCCCCAC
>NW_020689725.1:0-3174 GCF_002925995.2 Terrapene triunguis
ACTATTATAAATGCTGGAGGCAAAGCAGGGTTTGGGGTGGAGGCAGACAGCTTCCAACCCCCCATATAATAACCTCCCGACCCTCAGTTTGAGAACCCCTGCCCTAGAGGGTCTGGCCGGGCTGGTGCAAGCCCTGGTGCACTCGAGCAGGGCCCCACACAGGCGCTGGGTGTTCCCAGGCCAGGGCCTGGCCCAGCCCCTGGGGAACGGGCAGCACAGGCAGTACAGCCAGATGAGCCCACGGGGTGGCTCCCTGGCACTGCCGGGCCGCAGCTGCGGGGTCTAGGGCGCCGCCGATCCCCCAAGAGCCGCAAACGGAGCTCGTGGGGGGAACGGGGGAGAGGAGAAACTAGAGGATATGTTGCCCCGGTGCTCCCTCTATTAGAGTCTAACCTGGAACAGTTACCGGAAGTTATGTTGCCCCGGTGCGCGCAATATTAGAGTCCAACTGGGAACAGTGACCGGAAGTGACAGCACCCAGTAACCCCTCTAACAGATTCCCAACGGGAACAGTGGGCGGAGGTTGCTCTTCTTCCATACCTGTGGGATTGGGAGCTAGTGGAGAGGGGGAGTCCTGGCGGCATTGAGACGGGGGGCACCTGGCAGGTATTGGGGCGTGGGGGGAGTGAGGAGGGGTGGCGTGTGGGGGTCCCTGCTGCAGTGCAGCAAGCTGGACCCTGCACCCCCGCGCGCACTGGGGATGGTGCAGAGCGGTGCGTGGGGCAGGGAGACATCTCCCGGGGGGGCTGCCCAGCAAGGGCGGCCCCTCCCCAGCGTCACAGTAGCTTTCGCTTTCGGCCTCGCACCACCAGCCCCTTGCTCTAGAAATGGGAAGGCGGGGCCGGGCTTGGCAGTAGCTAAAGGGAGATGGAGTCAGGGGATAGCTCAGTGGTTTGAGCGTTGGCCTGCTAAACCCAGGGTTGTGAGTTCAATCCTTGAGGGGGCCATTTGGGGATTTAGTTGGGGATTGATCCTGCTTTGAGCAGGGGGTTGGACTAGATGATCTCCTGAGGTCCCTTCCAACCCTAATAATCTATGATTCTATGATCTATGATTCTACATCTCCCATGGTGCCATGGGGTCCGCAGTGGCTGATGGGAGATGGAGGCAGGGGAGACACTACATCTCCCATGATGCATTGCCTCACTCCCCACCCTGCTGCTTCTTGCGGGGGTAGCCTCACAGGGTTATTGAGCTATGGCCCTGGGATTTCCCCTCCCCTGCCTAGAGCCCCCCAACCCCAGGTTCCGTAGAGTTTGCAGGTGGGGTCAGGGCCGGCTCTAAGTTTTTTGCTGCCCCAAGCAAAAAAAATTTTAGCTGCCAACCCCCACCCCCACGCCAGCCCTGAGCTCGCGCTCGCCCCCCCCCCCCACCTCCACTGCACCCTCCTGCCGCCCCAGCCCTGGGTCACTGGTAACTCGCTCCCAGGGCGTGTCATTCAGCAGGAATTTTGGATGTTCACAGAACACAGACAGGATTGTTTCCCATATGGTTACAGAACTGCAGTAAAGTGGAACAATTTTCAGCTTGTGTGATTGGAGGATATCTGGATGCATATTATAGACTGTCCTACATAAATGAGGAAAAATTGAGGTGCCTTTATTATTCTTTTGTTCCATTCTTTGTTTCTATGGGGAATTTGCCAATGCAATAGCACTGTCTTCCTTTCAAAGAAATAAAACTACAACTAAAAAAAAAAAGCAATGGCTGTTGAAAATAGCAATTTCAGTCCTAATAACCACTGGGAAGCATTTCTTGCTCAATTTATTCTACTTTTTCTACAGCAAGTTACAGTGGATCAGTATATTTGATTTGGGAGAAATGAAGTAACAGCTGCCCAAATTGCGCTTGAGCACTCCTGAATTTTGAGGGTGTTCAAATCTGGAAGGCAGGTGCTAGATTCCCTTTCTGAATATTAGCTAAATCTGGAAAAGAAAAGTCAATTTCTGCTTCCATGGCTCAGAAGTGTAAATCCTCCTACGTGCCTGGTACTGTATCTAATGCTGCCCAGGTCCTAGTAGCGCCTCCCCTCCCTTACTTTTCCATTTAAATTCTAGTGGGATCCACGTACCTCCCTTGCTAGGCTTCAGATAGAGAGGTGCACTGTCCATTTAGTCCACCCAATTCTTTCTTTGGGGGAGAGCCCAGGGCTGGGGTGGCAGGAGGTGCGTGGGGGGGGGGGGGCCCAGGGCTGGGGCAGCAGGAGGTGCAGGTGGGGACCAGAGCTGGGGCAGCAGAGGGTGCGGGTGGGGGGGGGAAGAGCCCAGGGCTGGGGCGGCAGGAGATGTGGATGGGGGCCAGAGCTGGGGCAGCAGGAGGTGTGGGTGCAGGGGGGGGAAGAGCCCAGGGCTGGGGCAGCAGGGGGGTGCAGATGGGGGCCAGAGCTGGGGCAGCAGGGGGTGTGGGCGGGGGAGAGTCCAGGGCTGGGGCAACACGGGAGTGCAGGGGGAGCGATGGGGTGGGGGGGGGCAGCAAAAAACCTAGAGCTGGCTCTGCCCCTACCATTCACAGCAAGCTGCAGCGTGAGGTTTCAGTTCCACACTCCTTCCCCCTCCCTTTCCTGTTAATTGCGGCTGAGGGAATGCTGGGAAATGTAGTTCTTTCCCTGCTCCAGGGCTGGATCTATAGGCAGGGAGCTAACTAAGGAACTACAGCTCCCAGGGCCCCCTGTTGGTTCTCAGCTCCCATGCTGGATTCTTGTGCCCTTGCAAATTTGCCGGCCCAAGCAACTGCTTGCTTTGCTGGTGCCTAGGGTTACCATTCGTCCGGATTCCCCCGGACATGTCCGGCTTTTTGAGCTAAAAATAGCGTCCGGGGGGAATTTGTAAATGTCCGGACTTCCCCCCGCCATGCAGAGCGCGCACGGCTAACAGGGCAGCCGGCCTGATGGTGCCACTTACATGGGGCTCCGACAGCCAGAGAGAGCCCCTCCTCCTCTCCCCTGCAGCAGAGATCACTCCCTCCCTCCCTACATTCGCAGATCGCCTCCGGCAGTCTGGACCTCCTCCCCCGCTCCTCCTCCCCTGCCAGCCAGCCTGCCGGGACGAACGGCTGAGGCCGTTCCTGAGCAAGCTCACAGAGACATTAGGTGAAGGCCAACAACAAGGGGGCCAGGGGGTCGGAGAAGGGACAGGGAGGTTCTGGAGGGGGCAGACAAGAGACGGGGGGGGGGGG
>NW_020689726.1:0-2229 GCF_002925995.2 Terrapene triunguis
CCCTGCCCCTGGTGCCCCATGAGCCGTCAGGGCAGGGAGCTGGGACGGCCCCAGTGATGCCCCCACAGTCCTGGGGAGAGACCCTGAGCTGGAGCGTGAGCACCAGGGCCTGGCTGGCTCAGGGGGGCAGGGAATGGGACACGGGGCCTGTCCCCTCTAGGGGGCGCTGGCTCCCATCCGGCCCCAGGGCAGGGACTGGCCGGATCAGGGGCAGCAATGGGACCCACTAACCCCTGTCTCCCCAGTGCCCCCTGAGGTGACCGTGTTCCCCGAAGACCCCGTGGAGCTGGGGGAGCCCAACGTCCTGATCTGCTTCGTGGACAAGTTCTCCCCACCGGTGCTCAGCGTGACATGGCTGAAGAACGGGCAGGAGGTGACAGGGGGCGTCTACGAGACTGACTTCTACCCCCGCCAGGACAACTCCTTCCGCAAGTTCTCCTACCTGCCCTTCCTCCCCAGCCAGGGCGACTTCTACGACTGCCGGGTGGAGCACGGGGGGCTGCCCGAGCCCTTCATGAAGCACTGGGGTAAGGCCGGGGCGCCCGGGGACCCCACTGGGCACAGGGCTGGGAGCCAGGACACCTGGGTTCTCTCCCAGCTCTGGGAGGGGAGTGGGAGATGGTGGGTTTGAGCATGGGGGGCTGGGAGCCAGGACTCCTGCGTTCTCTCCCAGCTCTGGGAGGGAGGGGTGGGAACAGCCCCCTTCACTCCATGCCCTGTCCCTCTCCCCCTCTCTCCAGAAGCCCAGGTGCCCACCCCCGTCCCCGAGACCACAGAGACCCTGGTGTGCGCCCTGGGTCTGGCCGTGGGCATCATCGGCATCATCGCAGGCACCATCCTCATCATCAAGGGGATGAAGATGAACGCCGCCCGCAACCCGCGGGGCCCCTTGTGAGTAGCCGCTGCCCGGGGAGGCACCTGCAGCCCCTGGGCCCACCCAGCACCCACTGGGGAGACCCCCCACACCCACTGTGCCCCCCCAACCAGCCACAGCCCCTGGACCCACTCAGCACCCACTGGGGAGACACCCCCCCTTCTGTGTCCCTCCCAGCCACTCACAACCCCTCTTCCATCCAGCAACCCCGTGTCAAAGGGAGAGTCCCTGGGGGTGCTGGGGAGTGGTCCCGATCCCTGCCAGCCTCGCGTCAGGGCCCAGGGCTCCTGCTAACTGACCCTCTTTGCCTTTCAGATAAACGTTGGGAGGAGCTGGAGCCCCTGAATCCCCCAGGTGCCTTTGTGGGACCCACTTGCGCACACACACACCCGCTGCCCCCAGCGTCCCGGCTCCGCTCCCGTCGGTGCCAGCTGCTGTACCCAGGCGGGAGCCCCCCGTAACCGTGACACCCAACCCGCTAGAGACTCACCGGGGAGCCGGACCCTTGGGCTGCCCCCGCCCCCCTCTGCTGGGCTTGGGAGGGAGGTGTCTATCCAGGGAGAGGGCTGCTGCCCCATGGGGCTGGGAATGGGGGTCGCCCCTCGTCAGGGGGCCGCAGGGGAGAGGGCTGCTGCCCATGGGGCTGGGAATGGGGGTCGCCCCTCGTCAGGGGGCAGCAGGGGAGAGGGTTTCTGCCCCATGGGGCTGGGAATGGGGTCGCCCCTCGTCAGGGGGCAGCAGGGCCCACAGGGCTGATCCAAACCCCATTGCCGTCACGGGGAAGGTTTCTCTTGACTCCAGTGGGTGCTGGATTAGGCCCCGAGCCTGACCGCTATTGGCCAGAGGTTGCTGTCAGTCACCCCAGGTAACGCCCCTCCAGCCATTACCCAGGAGGCTTTGGGCCAGATTCGGCCATTCCCGGTCAATGGGGTCCCCGTGGGGCAGGATCGGGCCCATGGCTGGGGGTGGGGCAGCCCCAGCGCCCGGCTAAAGGCCCCATCGCGCCCGTGTGCGGCTCCCCCGGGGTCCAGCCCTGCTGAGCCCAGCGCCCAGCGCGGGGTCTGTGTGGGACGGGCCCAGTCCCTGTACAGCCCCCGCCCCGTGCCCCGGGGGGGTCCCCCCCCCGCCCCCCCCCCCCCCCCTGCCCCGGGGGGGTCCCCCCCCCCGCCCCCCCCCCCCGCCCTGCGCCCCCTGTGTGTCCACAGCCCTGCGCCCCCGATCTCGCTCTGGAGCTTTGCCAACAGCAATAAAGTGGGTTTGGGACGTTTCTGAGGTTTTCATCCTGATTTAAAATCTGGTCAGTCTACACCGTGCCCGCGGCAGCCTGTGTTATCCCAGCCCAGCCGCAGTCTGTC
>NW_020689727.1:0-5085 GCF_002925995.2 Terrapene triunguis
GGAGTTGGGGCGGGGCTGGGGGTGGGGAAGGGGCGGAGTTGGGGTGGGGTGGGGCCCCATGGAGTGTCCTCCTTTTTAAAAACTAAAATATGGTAACCCTATATACAGACAATACATTTTCAGTCAGTTTTCAGTCTAAACCTTTTGTGGATCCCTTAGACATACTTAGTGGACCCCAGGTTGAGAACCACTGATGTATGGGACCCCCATTTAGTCAAGAGTTGTTTTAATAGAACTGTAACAGTTGCTGCTGCTGCTCCTTTATTTTTCATAGGAATAGCGTCTACCCAAATGGGTAGGAAAAAGCAGCAGTAGAAATGTTTCCTTTAACTTCATTAAACCATTACCTAAAAATGCTAGTTTGCATTTTTTTATGTTTGCTGATGTAACAATCCACGTTTAGTTATTAGTGTGTTGAACTATATACACTTCTACCCTGATATAACACGACCCGATATAACACAAATTTGGATATAACGCGGTAAAGCAGTGCTCTAGGGGGGCGGGTCTGCGCACTCTGGCGGATCAAAGCAAGTTCAATATAACGTGGTTTCACCTATAACGCGGTAAGATTTTTTTGGCTCCCAAGGACAGCATTATATCGAGGTAGAGGTGTATATCTTTTTTTTTAGGGGGTTTGTATTCGTCTCACTAGTCTTTGTACATTGTATGGGCTTCATGCTTAGAACAGGTTTTTGTATGGTGGTAGCCTGTTTTTACAGGGCTGCTACATCAAAAAATTGTTCCAGTGTATTTTAGTAACACTCATGGGGGCAATGCTGCTTTATAATCCTCCCCACTAAATCCCCCATGCCTTCTTCTCTAGCTGTCAGGTCAGCTTCTCTGTTTCATTTTGTGTGTGGGGATGATATAGAGGGAGCTTTATCAAAGCAATCAGCCTTTACCTTTGTGGTGTTTGCTATAAGGCTTGATAGTACATACTTTTTCATTTAGAGTACTAGTTAGTAAAACTAAGATTCATAGATTCATAGATTCATAGATTCTAGGACTGGAAGGGACCTCGAGAGGTCATCGAGTCCAGTCCCCTGCCTGCATGGCAGGACCAAATACTGTCTAGACCATCCCTGATAGACATTTATCTAACCTACTCTTAAATATCTCCAGAGATGGGGATTCCACAACCTCCCTAGGCAATTTATTCCAATGTTTAACCACCCTGACAGTTAGGAACTTTTTCCTAATGTCCAACCTAGACCTCCCTTGCTGCAGTTTAAGCCCATTGGTTCTTGTTCTATCCTCAGAGGCTAAGGTGAACAAGTTTTCTCCCTCCTCCTTATGACACCCTTTTAGATACCTGAAAACTGCTATCATGTCCCCTCTCAGTCTTCTCTTTTCCAAACTAAACAAACCCAATTCTTTCAGCCTTCCTTCATAGGTCATGTTCTCAAGACCTTTAATCATTCTTGTTGCTCTTCTCTGGACCCTTTCCAATTTCTCCACATCTTTCTTGAAATGCGGTGCCCAGAACTGGACACAATACTCCAGCTGAGGCCTAACCAGAGCAGAGTAGAGCGGAAGAATGACTTCTCGTGTCTTGCTCACAACACACCTGTTAATACATCCCAGAATCACGTTTGCTTTTTTTGCAACAGCATCACACTGTTGACTCATATTTAGCTTGTGGTCCACTATAACCCCTAGATCCCTTTCTGCCGTACTCCTTCCTAGACAGTCTCTTCCCATTCTGTATGTGTGAAACTGATTTTTTCTTCCTAAGTGGAGCACTTTGCATTTGTCTTTGTTAAACTTCATCCTGTTTAACTCAGACCATTTCTCCAATTTGTCCAGATCATTTTGAATTATGACCCTGTCCTCCAAAGCAGTTGCAATCCCTCCCAGTTTGGTATCATCCGCAAACTTAATAATCGTACTTTCTATACCAATATCTAAGTCGTTAATGAAGATATTGAACAGAGCCGGTCCCAAAACAGACCCCTGCGGAACCCCACTCGTTATGCCTTTCCAGCAGGATTGGGAACCATTAATAACAACTCTCTGAGTACGGTTATCCAGCCAGTTATGCACCCACCTTATAGTAGCCCCATCTAAATTGTATTTGCCTAGTTTATCGATAAGAATATCATGCGAGACCGTATCAAATGCCTTACTAAAGTCTAGGTATACCACATCCACAGCTTCTCCCTTATCCACAAGACTCGTTATCCTATCGAAGAAAGCTATCAGATTGGTTTGACATGATTTGTTCTTTACAAATCCATGCTGGCTGTTCCCTATCACCTTACCACCTTCCAAGTGTTTGCAGATGATTTCCTTAATTACTTGCTCCATTATCTTCCCTGGCACAGAAGTTAAACTAACTGGTCTGTAGTTTCCTGGGTTGTTTTTATTTCCCTTTTTATAGATGGGCACTATATTTGCCCTTTTCCAGTCTTCTGGAATCTCTCCCGTCTCCCATGATTTTCCAAAGATAATAGCTAGAGGCTCAGATACCTCCTCTATTAGCTCCTTGAGTATTCTAGGATGCATTTCATCAGGCCCTGGTGACTTGCAGGCATCTAACTTTTCTAAGTGATTTTTAACTTGTTCTTTTTTTATTTTATCTGCTAAACCTACCCCCTTCCCATTAGCATTCACTAGGTTAGGCATTCCTTCAGACTTCTCGGTGAAGACCGAAACAAAGAAGTCATTAAGCATCTCTGCCATTTCCAAGTTTCCTGTTACTGTTTCTCCCTCTTCACTAAGCAGTGGGCCTACCCTGTCTTTGGTCTTCCTCTTGCTTCTAATGTATTGATAAAAAGTCTTCTTGTTCCCCTTTATTCCCTTAGCTAGTTTGAGCTCATTTTGTGCCTTTGCCTTTCTAATCTTGCCCCTGCATTCCTGTGTTGTTTGCCTATATTCATCCTTTGTAATCTGTCCTAGTTTCCATTTTTTATATGACTCCTTTTTATTTTTTAGATCATGCAAGATCTCGTGGTTAAGCCAAGGTGGTCTTTTGCCACATTTTCTATCTTTCCTAACCAGCGGAATAGCTTGCTTTTGGGCCCTTAATAGTGTCCCTTTGAAAAACTGCCAACTCTCCTCAGTTGTTTTTCCCCTCAGTCTTGATTCCCATGGGACCTTACCTATCAGCTCTCTGAGCTTACCAAAATCCGCCTTCCTGAAATCCATTGTCTCTATTTTGCTGTTCTCCCTTCTACCCTTCCTTAGAATTGCAAACTCTATGATTTCATGATCACTTTCACCCAAGCTGCCTTCTACTTTCAAATTCTCAACGAGTTCCTCCCTATTTGTTAAAATCAAGTCTAGAACAGCTTCCCCCCTAGTAGCTTTTTCAACCTTCTGAAATAAAAAGTTGTCTGCAATGCAGTCCAAGAATTTGTTGGATAGTCTGTGCCCCGCTGTGTTATTTTCCCAACATATATCCGGATAGTTGAAGTCCCCCATCACCACCAAATCTTGGGCTTTGGATGATTTTGTTAGTTGTTTAAAAAAAGCCTCATCCACCTCTTCCACCTGGTTAGGTGGCCTGTAGTAGACTCCTAGCATGACATCACCCTTGTTTTTTACCCCTTTTAGCCTAACCCAGAGACTCTCAACACTTCCATCTCCTATGTCCATCTCTACCTCAGTCCAAGTGTGTACATTTTTAATATATAAGGCAACACCTCCTCCCTTTCTCCCCTGTCTATCCTTCCTGAGCAAGCTGTATCCATCCACACCAACATTCCAATCATGTGTATTATCCCACCAAGTTTCAGTGATGCCAACAATGTCATAGTTGTATTTATTTATTAGCACTTCCAGTTCTTCCTGCTTATTACCCATACTTCTCGCATTTGTATATAGGCATCTAAGATACTGGTTTGATCTTTCCTCCCAGTTTTGTCCTGACCCTCCTTTTCCTCTGCCAATATAGACCACACTCCCTCTCATTTCCGACCCATCTCCCAGGTCTCCATGTTCCCCACTTACCTGCGGGCTTTGCTCACCTGTCCCCGTCGAACCTAGTTTAAAGCCCTCCTCACTAGGTTAGCCAGTCTGTGTCCAAATAGGGTCTTTCCCCTCCTCGAAAGGTGAACACCATCTCTGCCTAGCAGTCCTTCCTCAAATAGCATCCCGTGGTCTAGGAAGCCAAAGCCCTCCTGGCGACACCATCTTCGCAGCCAGGCATTCACCTTCATGATGCATCTGTCTCTGCCCGGGCCCCTACCTTTGACAGGAAGAATCGAAGAGAATACCACCTGCGCTCCAAACTCCTTCACCCGTACTCCCAGAGCCCTGTAGTCACCCTTGATCCGCTCAGTGTCACACCGCGCAGTATCATTTGTGCCCACATGGATGAGTAGCATGGGGTAGTAGTCAGAGGGCTGGATAATCCTCGACAATGCCTCCGTAACGTCTCGGATACGGGCTCCCGGCAGGCAGCATACCTCCCGAGATGAAATGTCAGGGCGACAGATGGGCGCCTCCGTCCCCCTCAGCAGAGAGTCTCCGACCACCACTACCCTACGTTTCCTATTCGCAGTGGTGGCAGCAGACCTCCCAGCCTTAGGGGTACGAGGCTTCTCCTCCTTTACTGTAGGGGGTGATGCCTTCTTTCCTGTATCAAGAATAGCATAACGATTACCTATTACCACAGCGGGAGGGTTCGGAGCAGGGGTGGAGCACTGCCTGCTGCCAGAAGTAACCAGCTGCCAGTGTCCACCCTGAGCCATCTCCTCCTCCACCAGTGGTGTATCAGCAGTCCTGTGTCCTGGGACAGCTACCTCAGCTGTCTCCACATGGACACTGTCCAGGAATTGCTCGTGGATTCGGATGCTTCTCAACCTAGCCACCTCCTCCTGTAGCTCTCCCACCTGCTGCCTGAGAGATTCCACCAGCAGGCACCTTTCACATTGGATGGTCCCCCCAGCCTGGATATCAGTAAGTGGAAATTGCAAGTTACAGTCTCTGCAAAACCACACCAGGATCTGGGTAGAAGCATCCATGCTCAGGCGCTCTGTCTGGCTACAGGCGCAGGTGGAGGAGACAGAAGCAGTGCTGGCACAGGTGTTGCGGGTCTTCCTAACCATCGTAAGCCTCCCTCTGTCAAACTCCCGTCTG
>NW_020689728.1:0-14384 GCF_002925995.2 Terrapene triunguis
TGCTTTGACCACATGTGTCTAAGGTCCTTCACACAAATTAAAAAGGAAACAAGATGTGTCTGAAAGGGGATGAGAGACTTCTATCCCTGGCCTAATGAGGTGGTAAAGTAAACATACTCACCTCTTTTGGATTTCAGTCTCAGATCCTCAGCCAGTTCACAAACTTGTATCCTGGATAAGCCCCCAAACTGAAGGCATAAATCCACACCGTGTAGAGGTCAAGCATAGGAGTTTATTACACACAGCGCTGGTGAAGTGTCACCCAGCTTATCAGGCTCAGAGACACTGTCAATCAATTGATTTCAATGGAATATATAGATTTTCCATGGGCGGGGGAAAGTGACGGGGTAGGCAGTTCCATACCCCGGGATAGGTTTTGCAGCAAGACAAGATAGCACAGTAGCCTGTGGTTAAAAGGTTACATAATGTTTCCACCCATGGTCTCAAGTTAGCAAGTTAACATTTAATTAATACTTTGATAAAAGGTTATTAGTATAATATATATATATGTTGAATTCTGATTTGGGGTCCATAGGAATGGAGCAACTCCTTTGATTGTCCAACAGGTACATTCCTAGGGGTTAAAGCAAAGAAAGAGTGAGAGTATATCACAATACAGATTGTCTCCTTTATGTCTTAAGGCAGGGCATTGGTCCTTTGGAAGGGAGGTGGAAGGATGCCATATCTTATATTGACATGTGCCAATTTTTCATAAACTCAAGGTTGGATCTGTGGGACGACTGTTTTCCCTTCAGGAGAAACACAATAGGAACAGGGATCCTTTGTTCAATTTGAAACATTGGATAAAACATAATTATTCAGTTATTGCTTCAACATCTGGCATTTCTACTGACCAAGCATATCTTAGCAAAGGCAATGTTATCTTGTTTATTCTGTTTTCTCTTAGCTGATCACTATTAGTTAGGCCTCTGGTCTCTTAACCAAACTCTGGACTTTGAGTCTGAAAAAGAGCTGGCCCAATCCATATACCAGGTTGTTATATAAAATGCACATGGATTTTAACCCTTCAGGGACGGCCCATTCAAGTGGGAGGGAATTGGCACCTGTCCCTTGCTAGCCACTTATGCAATGTATTGCTTAATTGTCAATCTTTGCACCAACCAGAAAAGCCAAGGGAAAACCATCAAAGACAAACTATAGACATCGAAACCCTGTGGAAGTGACAAGGACAATATGAGAATGAGGCAATTGTCCTTTCTGTGAATAAAGACAAAAGACTGATTCAGTTCATAACAGGGGGAAGAAAAACATTCTGGGTCCATTCACCAAGGAGATTCCTAATGACCAGTGGTGCTTCATGAAAGGCAGGGCCCTGGCTTCTAGGGACTAGCAATCAGTGCATTTGACTGAAGTGTGAGGTGAGAATCTACTTAGATAGGAAAGGTAACTATTAAAAAGTATAGGTTGCATTTTCTGGTTTTATTTAGTTGGTAACAGTTGGTTTCCATCACTCACATTTGTTTGTTTAAATCTCTATCCCTTGTTAAATAAATTATTGCTTGTTCAATAATTGTACTCAAGTGCTGTGTGAGATACAGTAGCAGTGGTCCACAGTAAAACTAGTAACCTGGGATATACCATTGCTTCGGGTAGTGAGGATCTGGGATTTCTCTGAGTATCTGGTGATCAGGGCTGGACCCCAGAGGAGGACACATTCAAGGAACTCAGGGGTTAGGTTGGCTGCTGTAGCTCAGAGGAGGGTCCTTGAGTTCCAGCAGCCTCGGTGAGTTTGGTCACTAACATCCAGCTGCCAAATGCAAAACTCTCTCTTCCTAGTGGCAGATGGCAACAAGGAGACTCAGTCCTCAGCACCCTGAGAAGGGTCACAATGTGTCTCTATGTTGATCCACCTGTCAAATTCACACAGGGAAAGCACCCTATAGCATAGCTCTCTGAATCAAAATAACCCTAAAACTCTGCCCTATGAAATCATGGCGCATGTGCTCTTCGCTCTGTGAAAGCATGTAAAGAATCCAAGCACTGGAGGATAGGGTTTGGGTCCAGAGTGACCTAGACAAATTGGAGGATTGGGCCAAAAGAAATCTGAGGAGGTTCAATAAGGACAAGTGCAGAGTCCTGCACTTAGGACGGAAGAATCCCATGCACTGCTAGAGACTGGGGACCGACTGAGTGAGGGAGGATTTGATAGCAGCTTTCAACAACCTGAAAGGGGGTTCCAAAAAGGATGGAGCTCAGCTGTTCTCAGTAGTGGCAGATGACAGAACAAGGAGCAATGGTCTCAAGTTGCAGTGGGGGATGTCTAGGTTGGATATTAGGAAAAACTATTTCATTAGGAGGGTGGTGGAGCACTGGAATGGCTTACCTAGAGTGGTGGTGGAATCTCCATCCTTAGGGGTTTTTAAGACACGGCTTGACAAAGCCCTGGCTGGGATGATTTAGTTGGGGTTGGTCCTGCTTTGAGCAGGGGTTTGGACTAGATGGTTCCTGAGGTCTCCTCTGACCCTAATCTTCTATGATTTTAAGTAGCTGCAAGTGGTCCCCACATGTTTCTTTGTGTTCACATCCGTACAAATGCTGGGAACGGGTGACAGGGGATGGATCACTTGATGATTACCTGTTCTGTTCATTCCCTCTGAAGCACCTGGCATTGACCACTATGGCAAGACAGGACACTGGGCTAGATGGCCCATTGGTCTGACCCAGTCTGGCTGTTCTTATGTTTTATGTACAGGAATGAGGCACTTACAAAGCAGAAATGGGGGGAGGAGCTCTAAATTTAAATCAGTTTTAGAGAGAAAAGTGTTCAAACACAGTGAGACTCGATGTATGGAAGAAATAACAAGTGATCCCCAGCTCCTTCCCCCAAGCCTTAGGTGGGGATTAGCTGCCAACAGCTGCTACTGCTGCTCTGAGGGGAGCGGTATAAGCTATCTGCCTGTGGATGCAGCCCACCAGCTGGTTCACCTGGGGCAGATGGTGAGTTGCTGGGCAGGGATGCTGCACTGGCTGGGGTCTGAAATATGAACAGGGATCTAAGGACTCTACACCGGCCTCCAGTGGGGGTTCAGGATGCTGAGGCAGTGGAAACTCAGCATCACAGTCATCAAGATTCAAAGCTGCTTGGAGGTGGAGAGGAGGGGGGTGACTTGCTGGACTTTAATTGCATCCCCTTAACTACTCACCCACAACAACCTGGCAGCCCCCAGCTTTCTCATTGCTCTGTGGTTGTGTTCTCTGTGGAAAGGGGCTTCTGGGAACTGGTATTTCCAGCTGCATTAAAGGGTCATAAAAGAGAACAAAGAGTTAATGTCTTAGAAAAGTGTGTGTGTGTGTGTGTGTGTGTGTTAGATGGGTGGGAGGTTGTCCAGAAATCAGTTTGTCCCAGTCTCTTTGGGATTTCTTTTAGAAAAAGCTGAAGCAGGGAGCAAACCATCTCCTCTCTCTCAGGTTTGAAGCCAGGACTTTCAGATTATGAAACTAACACACTGACAACTGCGCTAAGAAGACTTTGAAAGGCTTTTGGCTAAGTGCATGTAGGACCCTCCTACAGAAATGACTGTGGCAGGAGAGGAGCCAGGGGTGTGCTGGAAGAAGCAGGGAGATCTGGTGCCCAGAGATCTTTCCTGGCAGCTTTATCAGCACCAAAAAAATCATTGAACAATCCCTCTGGGACAAAGAGCAGCATTGTGGGCTTTCTCCTTGCCACTTTTGCTGGGATGGGCAGACATCCTGGAGGCCTTTCTAGAAGAGAATTGGGAACTGAATTAGAAAAACCAATTTGAAAACTGTAACCTCAGGTTTAGAATCATTTATTTATAATATTAAATCTTCGATTCTAGTGTCACAATCAATACAATTGCTTCAGCCTGATAGTTTCCCAAAGGGAAAACTTAACTTCTCTCCAAAGGGAGTTGAGAGAAAGCACTTTTCAGAGTCCAAGAGAGACAGGGCGGGTGAGGGTAAGAGCTTACAGAGGACCAACCTCTGTTGGTGAAAGAGACAAGCCTTGGAGCTAACCCAGAACATTTCTTCAGTTCTGTGTAGCCTGAAAGGTTGTCTCTTTCATAAACAGCTGTTAGAACATAAGAACAGCCATACTGAGTCAGACCAGTTCATCTAGTCCACTATCCCTTCTTCCAAAAGTGGCCAATGCCAGGCACCCCAGAGGGAATGAACAGAACAGGTAATCATGAAGTGATCCCTCCCCTGTCGCCCATTTCCAGCTTCTGGCAAACAGAGGCTAGGGACACCATCCCTGCCCTTCCTGGCTAATAGACATTGATGGACCTATGCTCCATGCACTTCTCTAGTTCTTTTTTGAACCCTGTTCTAGTCTTGGCCTTCACAACACCCTCTGGCAGAGTTAACCAGATTAACTGTGTGTTGTGTGAAGAAATATTTCCTTTTGTTCATTTCAAACCTGAAGCTTATTCTTTGCATTTGGTGACCCCTCCTAGTTCTTGTGTTATGAGAAGGAGTAAATAATACTCCCTTCCTTGGTCCTTTAAAAGATATTATGTGACCCTCTCCCCCTTGTCTCTCATGTCCTGGGACCAACACGGATACACCAACACCGCAAACAACAAGGTTCAAAGTCAATGCACATGGGAGAAGCATCTTGTGTTTCATTCCCTATGTCCTAGTCTCATCATGTGGCCATTTCCTTTTCTTCCTTTCTGTTAAAAGCTTTGGTGTTTTGCACAGAAACATTATTTCCCCAGGAGAGACCCAGGAGTGAGGGCTGCATTCCTGTACCAAACAGTCACTAGAAGGGAGCAGACAAAGGCCTTTAGCACGAGTTATCCATCACTGTCAAAAAACCATCTCCCTCCTGTGTTCCGAGGACAGCAGGAGCAGCCGCAGCTCGGTGGCCCCCGGCAGCACTCCTGGGGTGGCTGGAGCAGTGGCTGGCCACCTGGGGTTCCCCCCTCTGGGACAGCAGCTGGAGTGGCACCAGGCTCTCAGGGCTTCTCCCCTGGTAGCTGGTACTCATTATCGATCAAATAAATCAAAACACTTCCACCTGCAAGTGGATTTGGCCCAGGACCCTCAGAGTCAGCAGCTGTTCCACTCCCCTCTGAGCTCTCTGGTCAGGTGTCCTAGCACTGGAAGCCTCCTGTTTAGATCCTAAAATAGCGTTTTTGCACCGGGGGGGGCTGAAATTTTGGACCGGACATAGTAGCTCCACCGTTATTTAATTGAATTGCTTCAAAACAGCAAATCATAGAATCATAGAATATTAGGGTTGGAAGGGACCTCAGGAGGTCATCTAGTCCAACCCCCTGCTCAAAGCAGGACCAATCCCCAGACAGATTTTTTGCCCCAGATCCCTAAATCAAGAAAATCTCCTAAGGGCCAGGCTCTCTGCCATGGAAACAGCTCCCACTGCTCTCCAGGAGTCTGTGCATTCCGCACAGCAAAGTACAAACCTCCTCCGAACTGAAGGGGGGTCAGACAGTGACGGTAATGCAAATCTTCAGACTATTAACCCAAGTCCCTTTTTTTCTTTAACGCAGGACATATCAGTCAACTGTTAACCATGGCGTTATCTTCATCTTAAAATACCTCTCAGTACTTTTAACAGAGGAAGTGAAACCCCCTCCCACAAATGGCTCCCTGTTAAGGAGTTGTACCATACCTGCCCCTGGAGACTGGTATTATATACTCTTAGAGCTTTTTCTCTTCAAACCCCTTATCCCAATCTATGGGCCAACCTCCGCATTTCAGAGTTTAGAATTTACTCTCCTCACCCTCGTATGGCATTTCCATGTGAATTAGACAAAGGGAGAAGCTACATGGCTAATGAAAACCAGTGCTCTCGGTGAGGCCTGAACTCACACCTGCAGCTGTATTTCCCCTGCACAAGCGACCGTAGGTGCTTCTTAGACAAACTTGGGATGTAGGTAGTTACCTGTGTCTGTGGTTAACAACTTTGGCTGCTATGTGAAAGGCTGGTGGTTCAAACCCACCAGAAGATAGTGGTGTTTTTTTTTTTTTTTTAAAGCAATGAGAATCCAGTACATTTTAACAGGCAGAAAATCTCCTCTATTCTGGTCTAGCCCCATTGGACTCCTTCTGCCCATCTTCTTCCTTTCCCCTCAGTGTCTTTCCTTCCCCATTGGGGACATGCAGAGATGAACCCCAGTCAGTCTGTGTCACAGAGAGTCTGTATCTCCTAAGGAATGTGGGTGAAGGATTCCAGCTGAGCACTGAATTAACTCCGCTCACCTGGGTTAGAAACATTTGTTTCTTTCGAGCAGATAGTGGGAAATTGGACATTAATTCAGACCCAGGAGGCAAGGCTGAGGCTTCATGACCTTGATCTCCAGGAAGGGAGAGAGGATCCCCAGGAAGGAGGACAGCTTCCTTTAGTCTCAAGCTGGGGTCTCCTGGAAGTTGGAAAAGACCTTTGGTCACTGAGGATCTCATGGGATCATGCTGCTCCAGAGGCTCCAGAGTCCTGGGTGCGGGGAGGGTGTCACTGCACAGTCTGAAATGGAAGGGAGGACCCTGGAAGGGAAGGGAGGAACAGAAAATGCAGAGGAATGAAACAGAGAGAAAACCCCTCTTCTCTCTCCCCTCCCCACCCAGCAAGAAATGTTATCAATGGGGAAACTCCCCACCATGAACGGCAGAGAACACAGAGACATTCGCCTCACACTGAGCAGTAGGGTGACCAGATAGCAAGTGTGAAAAATCAGGACGGAGGTGGGGGGTAATTGGTGCCCATATAAGACAGAGCCCCAAATATCAGGACTGTCCCTACAAAATCAGGACATCTGGTCACCCTACTGAGCAGTGATAGACTTGTTGCCTCCTATCCCAGTGAGAGCAAAGAGCTGCCAGAACTGGGCTGTGGGCTGCTGTGCTTTCCTTCCCAGATGCTGGAATAATTTGCAGCACGGACACCTGGCTTGGGGCTGATTGGGTGGAAGATCTGCTTGCCCCTGTGGCTGGGAGGGTCCTCAGGGGAAGAGTCTGAGCAGGGGCAGGGCATGGGGGCAGAGCACAGGCGGGGCCATGGGCTGAGTACTGGTGGCTCCCCCACTGCTCGGGAGGTTCTGTCAGTGGCACTCTAAAGGCAGCAGCCCAGCCCCCCTCCAAAGGGAGGTTCTTCACATCCAGCATTTCTTGCCCCATTTGGGGAGGCTCAGCCTCCTGGAGCCTCTTATACCCACCGCCCACGCGCAGTGTCACTGGTAAATATGGTCAGAGGAGACGCTGGGGGCCTGGGGTGTGAAACTGGCTGCCTGAGCCCAGCCCTCAGAGAGTAAATCCTCAGAAATCTCACCCCTGGGTTTGTAATGTCAGGCTCCAGCAAACAAGTCCCTTATGTGTGAAGGGAGGGGCTGTGAGGGGAAGGGGCCATGGAGGTGTCAGTGTGAGGGGAGGGGCTGTAAGGGGAAGGGCTATGGAGTGTCTCTGTGAGGGGGAGGGGCTGTAAGAGGGAGGGTCCATGGGAATGTCAGTGTGAGGGGGAGGGGCTGTGAGGGGGGAGGGCTATGGAGTGTCTCTGTGACGGGGGAGGGGCTGTGAGGATATGGTCACCTCCAGGCAGCAGGAGCCCCCTGACATGGGAGGTTGATCTGCCCCCTCCCCCCAGGTGCTTTGGGGGGCCCTAGAGCCCAGCATGGAGCTGCTGTTCCTGCAGGGTCCCTGGGAGTCACAAAGGGGTGATGTGAGGTTACTGCCCCGTCTGTCCTGCAGTGGGGGACTGGAGCCCCCAGAATGGCCCTGTGGGGACTCAGCCCTGTGGAGAATTCACTATCTGTAGAAAAGCACATCTAGGAATGGGGATTCCCAGCTGCATTACAGCGGCAGGAAGGAGAAGAAAGAGTTAAAGCTTTAGAAAATTCTGGGTGCGCTGGATGTGAAGGAGGGTGCCCAGCTCTCAGTCTGCAGAACGGCCAACCCCAAACGTTCAAAAACCCTGAGTCAGGCTCACCAAAAATCATGAGATTGGCTTTAAAATCATGAGGTTGTGTAAAAATAATAAATTTGGGAATCTTTTTATTTGCCTTCTGCTTGATGAGCCTTTAGGGCGCACTGGGGTGACATTTTGAATTTTTCTCCACAGCCATAAGGGCTAGAAAAGTACTGTTTCCTTAAGAGCAAAGGCTAAAATCATCACATCTCCACCTGACTCCAGGAGCTGGGACTTCAAGGAAAACAATAACTCTCATGAGACTCAAGGCAAAATCATTGGCGTTGGCAGCACTAAGTCGGATGGGGTCTTTATTCTCCGGGATTCCCTGGAGCAGGGGTTCCCAACCTTTTTCTTTCTGTGTCCCCCCCAACATGATATAAAACCTCCACAGCCCACCCATGAGACAACAACTGTTTTTCTGCACGTCCAGTAGATTAAAAGACAGGGCTGTCATTAGGAGGTAGCCAGCAGAGCAATTGTGCAGGGCCCCACAACACAGGGGCCACCATGAAGTTAAGTTGCTTTGGCTTCAGTCCCAGGTGGTAGGGCTCAGATTTCAGATTTCTGCCCTGAGCCCCAGTGAGTCTAACACCGGTCTTGCTTTCTGGGTTATTTTGGCGGACCACCCCCCGAAGCCTCCTCGCTGCCCTCCTGGCTGAGAACCACAGCCTTGGAGCTCTGTTTAGAAGGAAGGAGCAAAGCTGCTGCCTTTCCTGATGGCCAAACTCAGGCCCTTAGAGGCGGATATTCCTGCACTGCCAGCTACACCAGGGTAGCTCACTGAGTAGCTGCCTGTCCTCAGGGACAGTCTGAGGCTATGTCTACACTATAAAATTAGGTCGGATTTATAGAAGCCGGTTTTATAGAAACCGGTTGTATGCAGCCGATTGTGTGTGTCCCCACATAAAATGCTCTAAGTGCATGAAGTCGGCGGACCGCGTCCACAGTACCGAGGCTAGCGTCGACTTCCGGCGCATTGCACTATGGTACCTATCCCACAGTTCCCGGAGTCTCCGGCGCCCATTGGAATTATGGGTTGAGATCGCAATGCCCGAATGATGCAAAGCAGTGCCGCGAGGGGTTCTGGGGACATTGCGTCAGGCCCCTCCCCCGCCGTCACAGCAACGGCAGACAATAGATTTGCGCCTTTTTACCTGGGTTACCTGTGCAGACAACATACCAGGCCAAGCATTGAGCCCGCTCAGCTCAGCTCACCGTCACCATATGTCTTCCGGGTGCCGGCAAACGTGGGACTGCATTGCTAAACAGCAGCAGCAGCTTACTGCCTTTTGGCGGTAGACGGTGCATCATGACTGGTAGCCTTCATTGGCGATCTGGGTGCTGGCAGCTGTGGGGCTGGCAGCCGTGGGGCTGCATTGCACCAGCCCCTTGCCTTTTGGTAGAAGATGGTATATTATGACTGGTATCCGTCGTCGTCGTACTGCAGTGGCTGTCGATCATGGGCACCCGGGCAGACAATGATGGTTATCAGTCGTAGTATGCTATTTTCTGCCAGGCGCCCTGTTGGATCATTGCATGTTAGCAGAGTCGTAGCATGCTATTTTCTGACAAGTGCCCAGTATTGTCTGCTAAGCACCCAGAAGAGGCCGATGGCGATCTGGGTGCTGGCAGACATGGGGCTGGCAGACGTGGGGCTAGATTGCTACACAGCAGCAACCCCTTGCCTTTTGGGCAGTAGATAGCATATTACGACTGGTATCCATCATTGTCATATTGCAGTGGGTATCAGATCGTGCAATAGACCTGAAGGCTTACTGCCAAGCGCCCAGTATTTGCTGCCAAGCACCCAGAAAATGCCAAGGGCTATCAGTCATGCTGCACCGTCGTCTTAAGATGTAAAAAATAGATTTATTCTGCATTCATTTGCTTCCCCCCTCCCTCCTGCTAAACCCAGGCTTTTGAGTTCAATCTTTGGGGGGGGGCATTCTGTGTGACAGTTGTTTGTCTTTCTCCCTGATGCAAAGCCACCTTTCTTGATTTTAATTCCCTGTACCTGTACGCCATGTCGTCACTCGCCCCTCCCTCCCTCCGTCAGTTTCGCGCCTTTTTTCAGACCAGACGCCATAGCACTGGGATCATGGAGCCCGCTCAGATCACCGCGGCAATTATGAGCACTATGAACACCACGCGCATTGTCCTGGAGTATATGCAGAGCCTCCTGGACATGCCAAAGCCAAACCAGGACCAGCTGAGGAGGAGGCGATTGCAGCGCGGCGACGATAGTGATGAGGAAATTGACATGGACCTCTCACAAGGCACAGGCCCCAGCAATGTGGAAATCATGGTGTTACTGGGGCAGGTTCATGCCGTGGACCGCCGATTCTGGGCCCGGGAAACAAGCACAGACTGGTGGGACCGCATCGTGTTGCAGGTCTGGGACGATGCCCAGTGGCTGCGAAACTTTCGCATGTGTAAGGGCACTTTCATGGAACTTTGTGACTTGCTTTCCCCTGCCCTGAAGCGCCAGAATACCAGGATGAGAGCAGCCCTCACAGTTGAGAAGCGAGTGGCGATAGCCCTGTGGAAGCTTGCAACGCCAGACAGCTACCGGTCAGTCGGGAATCAATTTGGAGTGGGCAAATCTACTGTGGGGGCTGCTGTGATCCAAGTTGCCAGGGCAATGAGAGACCTGGTGATATCAAGGGTAGTGACTCTGGGAAACGTGCAGACCATAGTGGATGGCTTTGCTGCAATGGGATTCCCAAACTGTGGTGGGGCGATAGACGGAACCCATATCCCTATCTTGGCACCGGCGCACCAAGCCACCGACTACATAAACTGCAAGGGGTACTTTTCAATGCTGCTGCAAGCCCTGGTGGATCACAAGGGACGTTTCACCGACATCAACGTGGGTTGGCCGGGAAGGGTACATGATGCTCGCGTCTTCAGGCAGTCTCTTCTGTTTCGAAAGCTGGAGGAAGGGACTTTCTTCCCGGACCAGAAAATAACCATTGGGGATGTTGAAATGCCTATCGTTATCCTTGGGGACCCAGCCTACCCCTTAATGCCATGGCTCATGAAGCCGTACACAGGCAGCCTGGACAGTAGTCAGGACCTGTTCAACTACAGGCTGAGCAAGTGCCGAATGGTGGTGGAATGTGCATTTGGCCATTTAAAAGCGCGCTGGCGCAGCTTACTGACTCGCTCAGACCTTAGCGAAAAGAATATCCCCATTGTTATTGCTGCTTGCTGTGCGCTCCACAATATATGTGAAAGTAAGGGGGAGACATTTATGGCGGGGTGGGAGGTTGAGGCAAATCGCCTGGCCGCTGATTACGCGCAGCCAGACACCAGGGCGGTTAGAGGAGCACAGCAGGGCGCGGTGCGCATCAGAGAAGCGTTGAAAACCAGTTTTGTGACTGGCCAGGCTATGGTGTGAAACTTCTGTTTGTTGCTCCTTGATGAACCCTCTGCCCCTCCCCCACCACCCGGTTAACTCTACTTCCCTGCAAACCAACCACCCCACCCTCCCCTACTACCCTCCCCCCTTCGAGCACCACTTGCAGAGGCAATAAAGTCATTGTTACTTCACATTCATGCATTCTTTATTAATTCAGCACACAACTAGGAGGATAATTGGAAAGGTAGCCCGGGATGGGTGGGGGAGGAGGGAAGGAAAAGGACACACTTCAATTTAAAACTTTAAAACTTATTGCTATGGAAATCATCTAGGGTGGAGTGAGTGGGTGGCCGAAGGCCCCCCCACCGTGTTCTTGGGCGTCTGGGTGAGGAGGCAATGGGACTTGGGGAGGAGGGCTGTTGGTTACAGAGGGGCTGTAGCGGCGGTCTCTGCTCCTGCTGCCTTTCCTGCAGCTCAACCATACGCAGGAGCATATCACTTTGATGCTCGAGCAGCCGGAGCATCGACTCTTGCTTTCTGATTACAAGTTGACGCCACCTCTCCTCTTCAGCCCGCGTTTCAGCACGCAACTTCTCCTCTTCAGCCCGCGATTCAGCACGCCACCTCTCCTCTCGCTCATATTGGGCTTTTTTAAAATCAGTCATTGACTGCCTCCACGCATTCAGCTGTGCTCTGTCAGCGTGGGAGGCAGTCTGTAGTTCAGTAAACATTTCGTCACGCGTCCTTCGCTTCCTTCTTCGAATATTCACTAGCCTCTGCGAAGGAGTAAGATTTGCAGCTGGTGGAGAAGGGAGAGGTTGTTAAAAAAGATACATTTTAGAGAACAATGGGTAGACTCTTTCACGTTAGATTTTGCTGTTCACAACATCACACAGCACATGTGCTTTCGTTACAAGGTCGCATTTTTCCTCTTATATTGAGAGTCTCCTGGTTTGGTGTGAGAGATCACTCACGCAGTGCCAGGACACAGATTTCAGCTTGCAGGCAGCCATGGTAAGACATACAGTCTTTGGGCTTTTTTAACCTTCTTAACATGTGGGGATGGTTTCAAACAGTTCTGCCCTCATTTCCCATACCAAGCACCCGTGCCATTTAAAATGGGTTTGCAATGTAAAAGGAGGGGCTGCGATTTCAGGTTTAACATGCAGCACAAACCCAACTAACTCCCCTACCCCACACACCCAATTCTCTGGGATGGTCACTTCACCCCTCCCCCCCACCGCGTGGTTAACAGCGGGGAATATTTCTGTTCAGCAGAGCAGGAAGGGGCACCTCTGAATGTCCCCTTAATAAAATCGCCCCATTTCAACCAGGTGTCCGTGAATGATATCACTCTCCTGAGGATAACAAAGAGCGATAAGGAATGGATGTTGTCTGCATGCCAGCAAACACCGGGACCATACGCTGCCATGCTTTGTTATGCAATGATTCCAGACTACGTGCTACTGGCCTGGCGTGGTAAAGTGTCCTACCATGGCGGACGGGATAAGGCAGCCCTCCCCAGAAACCTTTTGCAAAGGCTTTGGGAGTACATGAAGGAGAGCTTTCTGGAGATGTCCCTGGAGGATTTCCGCTCCATCCCCATACACGTTAACAGACTTTTCCAGTAGCTGTACTGGCCGCGATTGCCAGGGCAAATTAATCATTAATCATTAAACATGCTTGTTTTTAAACCATGTGTAATTTTTGCAAAGGTACACTCACCAGAGGTCCCCTGTGTGCCCTCAGGGTCTTGGGTGAGTTCGGGGGTTACTGGTTCCAGGTCCAGGGTGACAAACATATCCTGGCTGTTGGGGTAACTGGTTTCTCCGCTTCCTTGCTGCTGTGAGCTATCTATGTTCTCTCCATCCTCATCTTCCTCGTCCGCCTAACCCGCTTCCCTGTTTCCAGAGAGGGACTGATAGCACACGCTTGGGCTAGTGGTGGCTGCACCCCCTAGAATGGCATGCAGCTCCGCGTAGTAGCGGCATGTTTGCGGCTCAGCCCCGGACCTTCCGTTTGCGTCTCTGGCTTTGTGGTAGGCTTGCCTTAGCTCCTTAATTTTCACGCGGCACTGCTGTGCGTCCCTGTTATGGCCTCTGTCCTTCATGGCCTTGGAGATCTTTTCTAATGTTTTGCTGTTTCTTTTACTGTTTCGGAGTTCGGCGAGCACTGCTTCATCTCCCCAGATGGCGATCAGATCCCGTACCTCCCGCTCGGTCCAGGCTGGAGCTCTTCTGCGATCCTGGGACTGGGACTGGGACTCCATCACGGTTACCTGTGCTGATGGGCTCTGCATGGTCACCTGTGCTCTCCACGCTGAGCAAACAAGAAATGAAATTCAATCGTTCGCGGGGCTTTTCCTGTCCACCTGGCCAGTGCATCTGAGATGAGAGTGCTGTCCAGAGCGGTCACAATGAAGCACTGTGGGATAGCTCCCGGAGGCCAGTAATGTCGAATTCCGTCCACACTAACCCAATTCCGACCCCCTAAGGCCGATTTTATCGCTAATCCCCTTGTCGAGGTGGTGTTAGGAAACCGGTTTAAAGGGCCCTTTAAGTCGACAGAAAGGGCTTCGTAGTGTAAACGTGTCCAGGCTTAAGTCGATTTAACGCGGCTAAAGTCGACCTAAACTCGTAGTGTAGACCAGGCCTGAGCCTGCAGGGTCCTGGGGGCAATGAAGCAGCTGGGTCAGGGTGGGAATCTTCATTCCCAGAAAACTGCCTGAGCTCCATTCTCAGCAGCAAAGAAGTCAATTATCCCCACCCCTGATGAATCAGCCTGGAGCTACGTGCAGAGCTGGGGATTTCTCCTTTCACTACTGCTGGGGAGTGCCAGAGTCCCAGGGGGTATGAGCTCTCTGGGACTGGGAGTGAGTCATTTGGCGAGCATAAGTGGCACATAGGAGAGGTATTTTTGTCAGATGCATTGGTGGTATAGTGGTGAGCGTAGCTACCTTCCAAGAAATTGACCTGGGTTTGATTCCCAGCCAATGCAGTGATGTGATGTTTTCTCTGCTGGGAATTGGTTTAATTTCACTCACATTGTATCAGTTTATCAATGGAATGAGAGACTCAATGTCCCAAATCCAAGCAGGTCATAAACACACAGGGG
>NW_020689729.1:0-4242 GCF_002925995.2 Terrapene triunguis
AGAGTGGGGGCAGCAGCCTAGGGTAAGGGGAAGAGAGGAGGAGGGGGTCTATTCAACCACTGCAATGGTCTGTGTCTATTCGATCTCCCCAGTTCCCTTTATCACCCAAACTTGTTATTGCCTAAAAAAGTTATGAATTGTATTTAATTCTTTATTGACTAAATCCCTATCCACTTTTCCGTTTTTATGCCCAGGACTGCTGTCAAGCTACCAGGCATTTAGTACTAAATCATCCCTTTTTGAATATTGACATAACATTAGCTCTCTGTCAGTTTTCTGGGATATCCCTGGTGTTGTAATATTTATTAAAAATTAACATCAGCGGGGCAGAGAGCTCCTCAGACAGCTCATTTTTCTGGGTGCGAGATATCTGGGGCTGCTGATTTAAAAATATTGATCCCTAGTAGGTGCTGTTTTCCCTCCTCCATAGCTACCAGTGGACTGCAAAGAAGCTCATGTCCATGAGTACAGCTTCCTGCTTCTTTCACATACAGCACAGAAAGGTTTACTGAACTTTTTTGCTCTTTGTTAATCATTATTAACAGTGTGACCATCTCCATCTAGTAAAGGCCTCTACCGCTCTTACGATTTCCTTTGTTTCTAATGTACTTACAAAGCTTGCTCTTTTTTCCTTTGCCCTGTTAGCCATGGATTAGTCTCTGGTGTCTTTTGCTTCCCTTAGCCATTTTCCATACTTCATAATTTCTAATTTCTATCCATCACGACGTTTCAGTCAAGATGGGATGTTTTTCTCAAAGATCTGCTCTAGTTCAAACAGGAACTGATCCAGGGCAGT
The DNA here is from genome assembly GCF_002925995.2 of Terrapene triunguis. NCBI lineage: Eukaryota > Metazoa > Chordata > Testudines > Emydidae > Terrapene > Terrapene triunguis. The sequence goes on from NW_020689729.1 coordinate 797, forward strand.
CCTACGGCCTGTGCGATACAGGAGGTCAGAGCAGATGATCACAATGGTCCTGCCTGGCCATATAATCTACAAATCTATCCAGAGTCCCCTGCAAGGATAATATTTGTGTGGGCCTCAGTCTGTGTCCCTGTCACACTCTGGGTGCCACATTTTGGATCTGGGCAGGTTGAAAAAACTAAATTCAAAACTCAATGATGCTCCTATTCAATGCCACGGATAGGAAATGAACCAGACTGCCTGTGATTCTTTGTGCACTGCTACGTCTCTCTATATAACACTCCCAGCGTCCTTCAGTGCACGAAGCAAACCGTTGTGTGTCTGGTGCTTTGTATCTATCATTCCAGGTGCACTGAACTCCAGTGTGTGACTGGAGAATGGGATGGGCCATCTCCTGCTCCGACCCCACCGGCCTGAGCTCTGAAGGCTTCTGTTAACTGTGAACAGCTGCAGGCTGGGCTCATTAGCTTCAGCTCTGTGTGAGGGGACTGTTGGATGCTAACTAAAACTTACTGTGGTGGGGGTTGATTGGCAGCTCCCAGTATCAAAAGGAATGGGGAGGGTGAATGGGAAGCCAGGCCCCTGGGGAGAGGCCAAAGCTCCCAGTAGGCCTGATTCACAGGGCAGGCAGGCCAATGAGAGAGTGACGAGGCCGGGGGTCCCATCCTCCCTGTAAGCTGGGGCTGCCTGGGCCAGAGGGGCCGAGCTAAGAGGGGAGCAGTGCTGCAGCCAGAGCCAGAGGGGTCAGAGAACCGTCCCAGGGAGCAGGTCAGGGCTGGGAGCAAAGCTAGAGAAGCAGCCCAGAGAGATGGGGGCTGGGAGCTGGAGCTGGGACTGGAGCAGTCTGGAGCCACATGCAGTGAGCAGCTGGGGAGAGTGAGGGGAATCTGGGCAGAGGCAGGCAAAAGACCTTGCAGGCCACACTGAGAGGGGAATCGTAACCCCCAATGGGGGGGACATTGGGAAGAAGGGTCCTGTCACATAGAGTGTGAAGTGTGTGGCCACCACCAGGATAGGGGCCTGGGATGGGTGAGGGACAGACTGTGAACTGCCTTTATATCCAACCATGACGGTTTGGGGTTCCCCCATGCCACAGAGTGGGGTGATGGACTATATGTGATGATCTGTGGGTCAGGTAAGCGCCCGGTGCAGCCAGACCATCCTGGAGTGGGGACACCCTAGTCCCTGTCCTAAATCACCTCAACAAGGTTGGGGGTCGAGCCCCCCAGGAATCCTGGGCTGAGCCTTGCCGGGGTTACGAGGACTCTGCCACACAGGGGAGTGGAAGGGGGGCCCTCGAGTCAGGCAGGCCTCTGGGTAAAGGAGTGGGAGCAAGGACTCAGATCCATTCACTAGCCCATTGCACCGGAGTGGTGTATAAACCTGGGAAGTTCCCCACAAGAGCGGGACCGTTCCCCCATTTACATCTGTTAAGAATTCTTCACAGACTTGCTTTACTTTTGTCTTCTAAGGTGAAACTTAGAAGGTGAAATTCTCACCAGCAACCAGACACCGCACCATAGTAACTCTAACTCTGGAACCAATCCATGTAACAAACCTCGATGCCAACTCTGCCCACATATCTACACCAGTGACACCATCACAGGACCTAACCAGATCAGCCACAACATCACCGGTTCATTTACCTGCACATCCACCAATGTAATATACGCCATCATGTGCCAGCAGTGCCCCTCTGCTATGTACATCGGCCAAACTGGACAATCATAGAATCATAGAATCATAGAATATCAGGGTTGGAAGGGACCTCAGGAGGTCATCTAGTCCAACCCCCTGCTCAAAGCAGGACCAATTCCCAACTAAATCATCCCAGCCAGGGCTTTGTCAAGACGGGCCTTAAAAACCTCCAAGGAAGGAGACTCCACCACCTCCCTAGGTAACGCTGTCGGAGAAAAACTGAGTTTTTACTTTTTGTTTGGGTACAGCAAGTTAGATGCTTTATTAACTTTTACAATTGTGCAGAGGGAGAGAGCTAAGCAGGTTTTTTCCTGGTAACTAATTACACCAAGCATTTATACCTTTTATTACAGAAATAATGAGGGACAGCTGCATTTTGTTATACATAGGCCATTTTGATATTTTAATTTTTTACTTGTTTTGACTTTTGCCAACATACAATATTTTTTATACCTTATTTACACAAGGTCTTTTACACCTTATTTATACAAGGTTACAATAACTTTTTACACAGTTTTTTTTTACCCGCCTTACACAATTTTTGCTTTTACAAATTTTGCGTTATTAGGGTTACAGTTAGCCTGACTTTTGCTAACTAACTGTTATGCATTGCAGTTTTTTTTGTCAGTTCTTTTTCTGCTTTTATAACGCATTCCAGTGCTTCACCACCCTCCTAGTGAAATAGTGTTTCCTAATATCCAACCTAGAACTCCCCCACTGCAACTTGAGACCATTACTCCTTGTTCTGGTATCTGCCACCATTGAGAACAGCCGAGTTCCATCCTCTTTGGAACCCCTCTTCAGGTAGTTGAAGGCTGCTATCAAATCCCCCCTCATTCTTCTCTTCTGGAGACTAAACAATCCCAGTTCCCTCAGCCTCTCCTCATAAGTCATGCACTCCAGACCCCTAATCATTTTTGTTGCCCTCCTCTGGACTCTTTCCAATTTTTCCACATCCTTCTTGTAGTGTGGGGCCCAAAACTGGACACAGTACTCCAGATGAGGCCTCACCAATGTCGAATAAAGGGGAACGATCACGTCCCTCGATCTGCTGGCAATGCCCCTACTTATACAGCCCAAAATGACGTTAGCCTTCTTGGCAACAAGAGCACACTGTTGACTCATATCCAGCTTCTCGTCCACTGTGACCCCTAGGTCCTTTTCTGCAGAACTGCTACCTAGCCATTCGGGCCCTAGTCTGTAGCTGTGCATGGGATTCTTCCGTCCTAAGAGCAGGACTCTGCACTTGTCCTTGTTGAACCTCATCGGTTTCTTTTTGCCCAATCCTCTAATTTGACTGAGGTGAGGCTGACTGGCCTGTAGTTCCCCAGATCCTCCTTCTTCCCTTTTTTAAAGATGGGCACTACATTAGCCTTTTTCCAGTCATCCGGGACCTCCCCCGATTGCCATGAGTTTTCAAAAATAATGGCTAATGGCTCTGCAATCTCATCTGCCAACGCCTTTAGCACCCTCGGATGCAGCGCATCCGGCCCCATGGACTTGTGCACGTCCAGTTTTTCTAAATAGTCCCGAACCACTTCTTTCTCCACAGAGGGCTGGTCACCTTCTCCCCATACTGTGCTGCCCAGTGCAGCAGTCTGGGAGCTGACCTTGTTCGTGAAGACAGAGGCGAAAAAATCATTGAGTACATTAGCTTTTTCCACATCCTCAGTCACTAGGTTGCCTCCCTCATTCAGTAAGGGTCCCACACTTTCCTTGACTTTCTTCTTGTTGCTAACATACCTGAAGAA
>NW_020689730.1:0-3848 GCF_002925995.2 Terrapene triunguis
AATGTGATATATTCTGTACATGCAAAGTATCAGTCCTTTGTGCAGCCCCTCCCAGAAATCAAAATTCCTAGAGATTTTGGCCGAGTCTCTCAGTGTTGCTAATGGTACCAGCCTCTGTCTGAATGTCTATGTGTGTGTGTGTGTGTATGCATAAGTTTATTGTGATGTCATGTGTGACAAGAGCAAAGACCGTTCTGGTTCAGCATTCTTGCCCTGCCTTCAGTCTGCCAACTTGCTTGGTTGACAATGGCTGGTGAACCCAGGAGCTGATAGACGTGTACTATCCATCTGTCACCAACTTCTTGAATCAGCTATTTCCACAGGTTTTCGAAAGAAGATGAGATTTTACAAAAGGTAATTCCCAGATTCTTTTCCTGCTCCTTAGATCACACATGACAGGTTGTTGCCTCCTTCATAGATTCATAGATTCTAGGACTGGAAGGGACCTCGAGAGGTCATTGAGTCCAGTCCCCTGCCCTCATGGCAGGACCAAATACTGTCTAGACCATGCCGGATAGATATTTATCTAACCTACTCTTAAATATCTCCAGAGATGGAGATTCCACAACCTCCCTAGGCAGTTTATTCCAGTGTTTACTGAACAAGTTTTCTCCCTCCTCCTTATGACACCCTTTTAGATACCTGAAAACTGCTATCATGTCCCCTCTCAGTCTTCTCTTTTCCAAACTAAACAAACCCAATTCTTTCAGCCTTCCTTCATAGGTCATGTTCTCAAGACCTTTAATCATTCTTGTTGCTCTTCTCTGGACCCTCTCCAATTTCTCCACATCTTCCTTGAAATGTGATGCCCAGAACTGGACACAATACTCCACTTGAGGCCTAACCAGCGCAGAGTAGAGCGCAAGAATGACTTCTTATGTCTTCCTCACAACACACCTGTTAATGCATCCCAGAATCATGTTTGCTTTTTTTGCAACAGCATCACACTGTTGACTCATATTTAGCTTGTGGTCCACTATAACGCTTAGATCCCTTTCTGCCGTACTCCTTCCTAGACAGTCTCTTCCCATTCTGTATGTGTGAAACTGATTGTTCCTTCCTAAGTGGAGCATTTTGCATTTGTCTTTGTTAAACTTCATCTTGTTTACCTCACACCATTTCTCCAATTTGTCCAGATCATTTTGACCAGCCTCCCCGGCCCACTCACTGCTGTGCAGGGCTGTAAGTGTGTCCATTGCTGGACAGCAAGAATTCCTGCCCATTTCCCTTCCGGCTGGAGCAGGATTGGAGTGTGTTTGTGTTAATGACATTGCTGTAGATTATTGTTCATTCCCCATCTTGACAATTCAGACAGTCCCTTTCCCATTCAGATCTCCAGCATCTTGTTCCAATAGCAGGGGTCCAGTTTTCTCTGGGGCACTGACACGTTTCAGGGGGTTGGTGAGTGAACTCAGCCTTGCATTCCGTCCTTGATGGGGCGGGACAAGGGTGGTCAGTTTTGTTGGGTCAGAAAGTTGGCAACCCTAGATCCAGGAGAAACAAACACCCAACGAGGCTGGCCAGGGGCAGGACATCAGCTTGGAGGGGAGGGGTGGGGGTGGCATTGACATCACAAAGGCCTGTTGCAGGAACTCGGCCTATTGGGCAAAGGTGGTGGGGAGAGGGTGACCTCACAGAGAGACCCTGACATCAGCCGGGCAGGACAGAGGTGCAGGGCCAGGCCAGTCTCTGAGAACCCCCAGGCTTTGCTGCCGCAAATCTCCTTCGCGAGGTCTCTCCTCGAGGACTGAGAGAGAATTAGGAGTCACGGATGTGAGCATGGGGAGGAACCTCTGTGGAGTTTTCTCCTTTCCTACCACTGATTGTGCCGAAAACAAACTTCCCTTTTCCAAGGTAAGAGGCCCAGAGAGGTTTGGAACCTGTTCAGTCTGATCCGCCTGGTGCAGGAAGCATTCTAGGCCCAGAAAACACTGGCTTAAGGTGGCCGAATTTGATTTCCTGCCTAGGACTTTGACGCTTGGAATCCCTGGGGACATTGGGGTTTATCCTTTTTGGTTTCCCTTTTCCTCTTTCCTCCCTCCTTTCTCCTCTTCTCTTGCTTCTTTTTCCCCTTTCCCCGGCTTCCCTCCCTCTACCAAGAAGGGGTGTGTGGAGTGTGGATGGGGTGGGGGGTGCTCTCATTGCGGGAAGTCCTCACAAAGAGGTGAGGCTGGATCTGAGAGTGATCCCCTCTGATGGTGACCTGGGCTGTCCTTTGGGACATCTGGTGAGACCTCTCAGCCTCCTGCCCCTCAGAGTCTCAGTGCTGATTGGCTGAGCAGGGGGCTATCGCCAGCGAGGAGACTCGGGTCCTTTTGGCCTCTTTTCAAATCAGGCAAATAAGTCACAACCAATCCAATGTATGGGATTAATCTTGCTGCTTCTCTCCATTAATTGTCTCTTAGAAGGTCATGATTTCCTCTAATGGTATAGGTCTTCTAAAATACTTGCTGAATAATTACTATGAACCACTGTTGGTCTGTAGCTCACTTGAGAGCACTTTATTCTGATCAGTCACTCTATGAAATTCAAGATGTCTCAGATAGGTTGAAAGTCAGGAGCAGTGTTTCCTCACATTTTTTATGTCCATGTGCAGAATGAATTTTGTGATGTGCACCAATATGTGCAATTTTGTTATGTGACACATCACCTGTATATTGCTGCACATCACAAAATTCATTCTGCACATGGACGGTGTGTGGCAGGGGTGAGGATGAAGGGTTCACAGTGTGGGAGGGGGCTGAATTGGGGCAGAGGGTTGGGGTGTGGGCTTTGGGGTGGGGCTGGGAATGAGGGACAGAGGCTTGGGGTGCAGGGGGTGAGGGCTCTGGCTGAGGGTGCGGGCTTTGGGATGGGGCTAGGAATGAGGGGCTCAGGGCTAGGGCAGAGGCTTGTGGTGCAGGGGGAGAGGGCTCCGGCTGGGGGTGTGGGCTCTGCAGTAGGGCTGGGAATGAGGGGCTCAGGGCTGGAGCAGAGGGTTGGGGTGCAGGGGGGTGAGGGCTCCGGCTGGGGATGCAGGCTCTGGGCTGGGACTTGGAATGAGGGGTTTGGGGAGCAGGTTGCCCAAGGGAGAGAGGACTCCCCCCAGCCCTCTCTCACCATAGCAGCTCAGGGCCAGGTGAGAGAGTACCTGTCTCCTGGCCACAGCAGCTCTGGTGGGGCTGGGCGGGGGCTGGGGGAGGGGACAGGATTTATTTTTCCTAAGTCAAAACGGGGAAGGGAAGGAGTTATGCTTCAGTTTTTACCTTATAAACTTTGGTCCTGTCTAATATATAAGACACTATGGGAATAAGACACCATGTCGTGTGGTGACATCACAAGAGCAGAGGGTGTGAGAACTGCAGCAACCGAGAGGGCAGGGGATTTAGAGTCAGATTGTTTCAAATGCTGCATTCGTCGGCTGACATTTAACAGCAATGCTTAGCTAACAGAATGGAGAAAGGAATTCTCTGCTAAAGATTCCACCTGCCCCTTTGGCCAACTCCACCCCTTCCCTGAACAGAGTGTGCTCAGAACAACACCCCCCCCACACACACACACAAGCCCACAGCTGGGCACCCAGCACAAAGCAAGGGAGGGCGTTGTTTGGTTTGTTTTATTTTTACTTTGCAAAAGGTTTTTTCAAAAGCATTTTCTGCCCCTCTTACCCATGGTAAGGAAGCAGATGGTTGGGGGGAAGGGAACCTGAGAGTGGCGGAGCCAGGGCAGTGGGGGGAAGTTGCCGGAGGCTGAAGAGGGCAACGGGGGGCTGAAGGTGACCAGGTGCGCTGACGGGAAGGGAACAGTTGGGGGAGGCTGAATGGGGCGATGGGGGGCAGTTGGAGGAGGCTAAAGGGGGCGATGGGGGG
>NW_020689731.1:0-9370 GCF_002925995.2 Terrapene triunguis
CAATACGCCGCATTTATTAAAGATACAACAATTAGCATATGTATTTAGTCACCACACACACACACACACACACACACACTCACATGCACATGCACCCCCCCCCCCCCCCCGCCAGGTGATGTTATAGTTACCAGTCCAGAGTCTGGATCAATCTAGTGGCCAGCTAGGTTGGTCACGGGTAGGTAGGAGCCAGGTTCTGTTGGTCACGACATGATGCTCCAGGGAAGTCTTGGCAGGACAAACCCAAAGTTTCATGGCAAGACACCCTGTTTATACAGTGATTTTCCTTCATTGGGACCAATGAGTTTTGCACTGTCATGCTGTAATCCAGGAGTCTCAAACACGCGGCCCGTGGGCCGGGTATTTTCTGCGTCCCGCAAGGTCCTCGTGGCCCCCCACCCTCCCCCAACGTTTACCTAGAGCGTCTCCGGCCTGACGCGCACCAGGGGAAGGGCAGGCTCCCTGCCTGGCTGCCCTGCCCCCGCACCACCCCGGGAAGTGGCCAGAATTGGGGAAGGGGGGGCACAGGGGTCTCTGTGTTGCTCTTGCTTCAGGCAGCGACCCCTGCAGCTCCCATTGGCCGCAGTTCCCTGTTCCCAGCCCCCTGCTGCACCCTGCACCCTGACCCCCTGCTGCACCCCGCTCCCTGACCCCCTGACGAGCCCCCTGCCGCACCCTGCACCCCTCTTGCAGCCCAACCCCCTGCCCTAAGCCCCCTGCCGCACCCTGCACCCCTGCTGAACTGAAGATGGCAAACCCAATTGCCCGGGCATTGACAACTAGCAACAAATGACCCAGAGGGAGATGCTGTCCTGGAGTCATTCAGCTCGGGACCGGGACTTGAACTCTGCATTTCGGGACTGTCCCGCCCAATTTGGGACAGGCCGTCACCCTGGTTAATTAGTCAATGCTCTGAATGTCACTGCAAATGCTTGGTGAGGTGCCTTAATCCCTGAAGTGTACACAAGTCTCCATCAGGAGTCTATCTCAGCTGGATTCGCTGAACACTGCTCCTGGTGTGAAGCAGGAGTGCTGAAGGCCCAGAGGTCCAGTCACAGGAGGCAGTGAAGCCATGTGTCTTACCCTGCAGGAAGAGTGAGACCTCTAGGGGGTCTGGCACATCAAAGGGCTTCCTGAGAGACTGTTCGAAAGCCAGAGTGTAGCACCAATTGTATGGATCCATGGCAGTAGGTGAGGTGACATCAGGGCAGATCTGTGCAGTGACCCCTGCTTGCTGCAACAGGAGGCGATCTGAGGGGTCCGTTCATGTATTCCCAGCCCTGGCCTCTCTGCCGACCCTTTTGGCTCCTCTTCCTCCCAAGGAGCCACCTTGGGATGGGTTTCTGCCATTGCCCCTCCCCCCTCATCGCATCCCTCCATCCTGACACCAGGATCTCGGTTGGGAACTCTCCATTCCCCCATCCCCTCCCTGAATTTCCATCATGGAGCTGGATGTCTGGGCTTGGTCTGGGTCTGTCTTCTCCATGGCGTGCCGCTTTGGGAAGACTGGTTGCTCTAGAGTTTTGGTGCCCGACCTCAACCTCATGCACAGGGCTGCCCTACTCTAGCCTGGCTATTTTGTTGTCATGAAGCTAGAAAAAAAAATGCATGTTGGACTCCCTGGCTTTGCAGGCTGAACCCTTTTTGTGCCTGTTCCCCCTCAGGCAGAAAAGAAAAGAAAAGAAAAGAAAAGAAACCTCCCTTGCTTTGCAGGCTGCCAAAAGAAAAAATGTGTCCTTTTAAAATCCTGAGGTCTGTGCTTCTGGTTCAAAATGATCCCACCGCTCTGCCACCATGTCAAGGCTGATTCCCCACTCTGGCACTTCAAGTGCAGAAGGTGGGGGCCTGTGAGGATTCTAAAAATTAATACTGGCCACGCCAAACTTGTATTAAACTCCCAAGGTTACATCTTCTCTCTGAACTTGGATGGGTAGATGCTGCCACCACCCAAATGCAAAAAAAAACCCTTCTGAGAGTCCAGAAAGGCACACTTGGGAATTCCTTCCGGTGGGGTACCCTCAGGCCCTTTCACCCCCCCTCCCCAGGGAAGAGCTGAGAAAAAAAAAACAAAGGAAATCAGCTGTTGCCAGCAGCTAATTAAACAACATACGCACAACCTCTTAGGGACATAAACATCCAATCCTGGTCTTAAAAAAAGGTAAATTTTATTAAAAACAAAAGGAAAGAAAAATACATCTGGAACTTACGCCAGTTGCTGCACCACTTCATAGGGCTGCCTGCCCTGCAGGGGCAGCTCCAGGCACCAGCGCAGCAAGCGCAGACAGTCTTCGGTGGCAATTCGGCTGCAGGTATGTCGAAGGCACGGGACCGTCAGATCACCCGCAGAAATGCTGTCGAATCCGCGTGACCAGGTCTGAGTGGGGAATAATGAGTTCTATACATGTACTGCAAATACACCCCCTGAAATATGTTGAGGGGTCAGACTTGATAAACCAGTTTGGCTTAGCGATAGAGAAGAAGTTCCTGTTTTTTCATGTTCATAGAGCCATAGCCTAAAAGCCAAGGCAGAAGGGGAGAAGAAAGTGTACCAGGGCAAGTGCGGGGGTAGGATCCGGTCAAGTGCCCAGCTCTCTCCCAGGTTTGTGGGTGAGAGCTAGGACAGGTCTCTGTTGGATAAAGGACAAGGCCCTGCTCCTTACAATCCTCTGTGTCCATGGGAGAGAAGGGATGAATCCCTCCTTGAGAATCTCAGCAGCTTCCTAGGAAGGAGCCAGTGCTCTTCTCAGAGGGCCTTCTCCTGGACCTCACAGGGGTCTGATGCTCTCACTCCACAAGCCTGCCTGGGGCCTTGGAGTTAGTGCTCAACAGAACCAGGCAGAGCCCTGTTGTCGAGCACCAGTGCCTTCCCTCTATCCCTGAAGGTGGAAGGGCCCCAACACTGCCCTGCACTCACTGCCCTGACCACGGATGGCTCTCAGGTAGCAGGACACAATGGAAACGTGGATCATCCATTCTCTCATTTCCAGGCCTCCCCAGGGCTAAGGTAAAGTTCCTGCTCCCCCTGACCATTATGCTCACCTCCAAGATGTGCTGGAGATTGTCTGTGCTGGGGGTTGCTATCAGCAAGCTCTTCAGCACGGCATCCATGTCTCTGGGCAGGCCTTCTTCAGAGCCTGTCAGCGGAGGGAGACCATGGGTCAGGGTTATGGAACCTAGAATTCAGCTGGCACCAGATGGATCAGACTGAACAGGTTCCAAACCTCTCGGAGGCTCTTACCTTCTAAACAGGGACGTCTGTTTTATAGTAAAATCAGTAAAAGGAAAGGAGAAAATTCAAAAGAGGCTCCTCCTCGCACTCACGTACGTGAACCCTAATACTCTCTCAGTCCTCAAAGAGAGACCTCGAGAAGGAGACTTGCTGAAGCAAAGCCACAGGGGTCTCTGAGATTTCCCTGGCCCTGCGCCCCTGTCCTGCCTGGCTGATGTCAGCATCTCTCTGTGAGGTCACCACCACCCCACCACCTTTGACCAATAGGCTGAGGTCCTGCAAAAGACCTTTGTGATGTCACTGCCACACACACCCATCCCCTGAAGTGCTAATGTCCTGCTGCTGGCCAGACACTTTGAAGGTTTGAGCTACTCTCTGTGGATCACCCCACTCAATGCCTGTTCATTCTAGGAAGCAAGCCGGCTAGACAGTAAAACATCAGAGGCTGCTCCCAATGCTACACTCAGTTTTTCCAAAACTAGTAGACTTTATGGCCAGAAGAGACCTTTAGAGCATCTAATCTAACCCCCTGCATGATCACGGGCTTTCTGTATAGTACAATAATTACTTTTTGGGCACACACATTCCAGAAAGGCATCTAGTCTTCATTCAATGACATCAAGAGATGGAGAATCCACCACTTTCCCTTTTAGTGAGTGCCAGGGGGCTCCATTTCCCCTTCCACTAGCTCCCCATTTACAGTGAGCCAGAGCAGTACCTGCAGCAGGGAGCGGGAGTTGCTGATGGCCTCAGAGGCACAGCCCCTGCAGTGTCTCAGGCACCTGGCGCAAGTGCCGGATGATGCGGAGCTGGTGCACCACTTTGGCCGTGACGTCCTCCTGCTGCAAGGGAACGAGAACCTGTCAGAGACTCAACGCGCCGAGGAATCAGGGGGAATTAAGAGCACCTGGAACCAGCAGCATTTCCACCCAGCACCTGCCCTCCACTGAGGGATGGATTCACCTCCTGACCCCCAGAAGGGAGTCTTGTTGTCCTTTCTAGTAACCTACAGTGCCAAACCCCCTCCTTGAAGGGTGAGCTCCTGCCACCTCCCCCTCAATGCCCTTGACAGCTGTTCCACCTCCAAACCACAGCTCAAGTTCTCAGAACCCTCTCCTCCCACCCCCACCCAGGTTGGGCAGGGAGGGGCCTCTAGCAGGGGCGGGCAGGAGGGATTCTGGTAGCAGTGAAGCGGGTTGTGGGGAGGTCGAGATCTTGCCCCAAGTCATCCCAGACACTAATGCTGAAGCCACAGGATGGCGGCCCTGGTGAATGGGGCAGATCAGCAGCCCCTGCTGACTGAATCCTCCCGTTCTCTCTAGGTGGTGGCTCGGGTGACATGGACACTAGGCCACTGGCAACTGGGTGAGGCCCTCTGGGACAGGAGAGGCTCGCAGAGGGCACTTAGGGGACTCCTCTGCTCTTCCCAAGAGCAAAAGCACCATGCCCTGAGAACATAAGTCCATGATGAGTTAAAGCTTGTCATTAATTAGCCTTGCTAAAGAGCTGTGTTGGAGCTGCTCCGGGGACAAGCTGGTTCCCTCCTGCTCATGGAGGTGAATTCATCTCCCTTCCCAGTAGCACCTGCTCTCGCTCTCATTCCCCATCAGGCTCCTTGCTGCCAGGCCAGCGAATGGCGATAGGATGGGAATGAGGCCTGGGCCCTGCCCCAATCTCCTGAGTCTAATGCAGCTGCTTACCTTGTCCCCCATCAGCTCTTGGGCTTCCCCCATGAGGGAGTAGGTCAGGACCAGCCCTGCCTGGCTGACACGCAGCAGGGGGTTGTGGATGGCCAGCACTACCGTCCGGAGGAAGAGTCTTCTCTGACCTTCCGAGAAGAACTTTCCGAAGACCTAAAACCAACAGGATGTGAGGCATTAGCAGATTGCCCAGAGCCAGGCTCCAACTCCTGGGGCTAGAACGGCATCTCCATCTAGTGGCCCCTGGAGGCAGCCACTGCAGGGGACCCAGCCACCCCCACTCCCTGAGCTGTCTCATGCCCTGGCAGAGTGTCCTTACCTCCCCCACCCTGGCTGTGTTCCTGTAGCCCAGGAGCCTGCTGTCCTGGTGCCAGTCCCAGCACCACAGGTCTTCGGCCTCATGGATGCTCAGCCCTGGGAAAGAGAGACACACACACATTTGTCATTCTGCTGCAGTGCTTGTGTCCTTCCAATCCCATTGGTGGCTGCACAGTGGGCAGAGTGCTCGCTGCGTGCCTGGCCCAACAGAATTGCAGGGGAGGGGTGTAGAACAGAGAAAGAGACAGACAGAGACTCATCCTCCAGCCGGGGTCAGTCTGAGAGAAATTGGCTGGGGTCCCAGTCTCACTCTTCTATCGGGTGCCATTTCCCAGCTGGGTTCCTTACCCCTCTGGTGCAGCAGCAGCTGGTAGAGCCGATAAACCCCCTCCCTGGCCTGCCGTCTGATGTCCTGGGCTGGGTCACTGATCAATAGAGCCAGCTGTGCCACGTGGTGACCCATCCTGGGGAATTCTGCTCAGTTCTAATGGAAGGGAGAGGGAGAGGGGACTTCATCAGCATTTTCCTGTCAGCTCCCAGTCCCCCGTGGGCCAGGACTCTCTTTTTCCCCTCAGCCCCTCTGCAGGAGATGCTAGAGGATAGAAGGTAGAGCTAGACCCTTAATTTCCTCTGCCCCCAAGGGAGCCTGGAGAACAGGGATATGGGCAGGGCCTTCCATGAGGACTTGCTTCCCCAGCTGCTCCAGGATGACAGGAAGGCATGAACCTGGAGCATGGTCCCCTTGAAAGCCCAGTCACCACTTAACCAGGACAAGAAGAACTTGACTCCAGCCAAGTTCATTCTCTGCTCTGCCTCTGCCTCCCCAAGAGGAACACTCCTAACCCACAGCCCCTGCAGCAGCAGATCCTACAGCCAGTTGGAGCCAGCCCGCCTACGCCTGGAGTCAGGAAGCTGGGGTCAGAGTTCACTTACGTCAAACTCAGGGAGGGTTATGCTGAATCTGAGCAGGACCGTGCTGCTCCTAATGGCCTTGGCTCTCTCCTGCGACACCCTGGACACCATCCAGTAGTTATGTGCTGTGGGGAAAGGAGGCAGCTCAGGATCAATGGGCAGGTGCACGTGTTGTGCAAATGAAACCCCCTCTCTCCCCAATCTCCAGGGGGATGAGACATTGTGCGCAGGGTGGCATATCTGATTCATTGATTGCAGAGCTTCAGAAGGGGATTGTATCCTGCAGGTCACAACTTGTCATTGTCTCTCTAGATTGGAACAATGTTCGGTGTCGGGGCTGGTCCCATCCTCCCTGAACTCCTGATTCCTGAACAGCTCACCAGGAAGGAGATAGATCCTCACCCCTCCCTGCCTCTCAAGTCCTTGGTTGGGTGAAGGGACTGAGTGTCAGCACAATCCCGCCAGGAATCTCAGGGCCCTTCGGAGAGAAGGGCTGATTCTCTGGGGTCCTTCTCTTTCTCTAGGAACGAGCCTGTGACTCTTCTCTGAGTACCATCTTCTGGATCTCCCAGGAGGGGTTCAGACTCTCACTCCCCAAGCCAGCCAGGGGCCCTGTGGTTAGTGCTCAACAGAACCAGGCAGAGCTCTTGCTTGAAGTCCCAGCTCCTTCCCCTGACCTTCAAGGAGGAAGGGCCTGACACTGTATTGCACTGACTGCCCTGACCGAGGACGGGCCTCTGGGGACCCAGCTAGGAGGACAGACTGGAAAATGGATCTAAGACTGAAGGAAAAATTGTCCCTACCCCTCTCATCGGGCTCACCTCCAAGATGCAGTGGAGCCTGTCGGTGTCTGGGGACTCTGCCAGCAGGTTCCCCAGCATGGCATCCACAAGGTGTGGCAAGACCCTATGCAGATCCTGCAAAGCAAGGGAGAGCCATGGGTCAGAGTTAGGGAAAGTGGGGCTACACCTGTCACGGGATGGGAAGAGGGGTCCCTGGGAAGCACTGGTGAGACCCCCAAAAACATATCCTGGCCTCTCGCATTCACATCCCTCTGCAGGCAATTAGCCAGGATTCATGGCAGGATGACAGCTGTCTCTTCAATCCATGACTTTAGCATGATCTACCTGGACTTGGGTGGTGTCCTTCTGCGTGCCCAGGGTGAAGACAGCATGCAGGGCAGCTCGAAGGAGGTGGGTCTCTAGCTCTGGCTCAAGGGCAGGTGTCATGGTGCTGGGAAGAGAGAGGAGCTGGTATTAGACTGTGCAATGCGGGGGTGGGACTGGCACCAACACGGCCGCGAAGCTGCAGGGAACTAGGCAGAGGCTGGCGAAAATGGAAACTGAGGCACCAATGACAAGGCCAAGTTTTCCCAGACACACAGTGGCAGGGCAGGAATAGCGCCTGTTCCCTGGACCCTGCTGCCCCTCCTGTATCTGATCCTGGGAGTGAGCCTCTCCCCAAAGCCATTGCAATGTTACTGGAGTGAAAAGAACAGCCCAGCCAGGAGAGAGTGAACCTTCCCACCACCTCTGCCACAGGTGTCACCCTTGGGAGGTGAGCTGGGAGTGGGAGGGGCAGTGACTCCCAGCCCTGGGCCTGAGCAGCACCGGGGTTAGGGGAACCGGGCGGGAGGGTCTCAGTACCTGAGGTTGCCCACAGCAATCAGGGAGTTAGCGAGGACGCCGCTGGGTGGAGAGTTATCAGGCAGCGCCTCAATGAGCTCCTGTGAGACCCAAAGGAGACAAAGTAGCGTGTGAGATTCGGGCCTCACTGACACTTGCCAGTGAGGAGATTACACAGGCAGCACCCCACACAGCCAGCAGGATCCCTCCTAGCTGCCTCCCGCTCCTCCGATTCCTGCCCACTAGTGACCAATCTCAGAATTTCTCCCTTCTCTCCTCCCCAATCTTCAGCACCAGCAATCCCTGCCCTCAGCTGCCCCTCCAGCACCAGCCATCCCCCATCCATTGGCCCGGGGAGACCCCTGCCCCTCCCATGTCTCTGTCCTCCCTCCAGCTGCTGGGCACCGTGTCTCACTTACCACAATCCTCTCCACCACAGCCGCCTTGCAGCAGTGCGGCTCCAATGTGTCCTGCCCTCTCTGCTGTGCAGCGAGACACGCGGTGTGGATGGCGTGCAGGAACATGAGCTGCTAGGCCTCATCCTGCACCCACCAGGAGTGGGGTTAGGGGAGAGAGAGTCAATTAGCCAGGGACCTCCCTGCCCCACCCACACCAGCTCCAGGACTCAGGCCTGAATGGGGGATAGTGGGGACCCGCCCATTGTCCAAATCACCCACAACTCCTACACAAGCAGGGTCAGGAACTGGGACAGTGCCTGTGGGGGGAGGAGACCCGACTGGTGTGTGACAAATACCCCCAATTTGGGGGTCCCAGATCATGGTAGAGAAAGGTCCCCATTAGGGCTGGGTGGATCATCAGAAACAAGACCCTCTGCAGGGGGTCAGGGTGCTGGGAAGGGGCAGGACAATCTCGGTTCCAGCACAGCTGGAGAACCTTTGTACCTTTTCTCAGCCCTGGAGCTGCTCTCGGATGTTTTTGAGAGCAGCCTCCTCTGTGGCCACATCCACACATTCCTGCTCCTCGGCCTTTGAGTCCCTGGGGGTCCCTGCACCAGGGAGAGAAGGGGACAGGGTGACGCCTGCTGCCACTTGGGGAAAGGACAAGGGCATGGTGGGGCAATGTGCCCCCTTCCCACCTCCGGGACCCAGGGCAGATTGGGCCCCACACTCCCTGCTCTCAGTGATGCCTTCAGACCCAAACTCCTTCAGCAGCTCATAACAAAGAGACCCTCACACACTGTCCTGGACTTCCTAGGAGGTGCCTTCCCCACCCGCCACCCAACTGGAGCATCAACGACCAAAGTGGCAGCATCTAGCATCAGTGGGGTCCAAGCACTATTTCAGCCCCACATTTTTGGATGGACCTCCCACAATGGGAGATGCAGAGCACCTCCAGCAACACACACACCACACACACACAAAAACACACACACACACACACCTACCTCCTGGTGGTGGGAAGGGAACAGGAGAAAGGACAAAAGAAGTAAGAGATGAAGAGAAAGGAAGGAGGGATGGAGGAAAAGGTAAAACAAAAAAGACAAACCCTAATGTACCCAGTGATTCTACGGGACAAAATCCCAGGGAGGGAATAAAATTCTGCCACCTTAAACTAGTGTTTTCCAT
>NW_020689732.1:0-1192 GCF_002925995.2 Terrapene triunguis
AGGGTCTTCTCATTTACCACACTCATGTCAGACATAGGCTGATACGGGAAGCAGAGCTCTGAGCCAGGGACAGGAATCCCAATAGCTTCCCTTCATATTTCACAGCAGCCTCTGGCCAGTGGGTTCAGGCTCCAGCCCTGTGCAGGGGGGTTGTGAACGGTTTTCAAAATGGGCGAATGTCCCTCTTCCCCACTGCGGCCAATGGTCCCACTTGGAAAATCAGCAGGTTTATCACACCCTGTCTCCTCCCTGCTTCTCCCTCCCCCTGCCAAGCAGCTCCCTGAAAATCCCTTACCTGAGCTGGCTCCATCACAGCCATTTCCCTTCCCTGTCTCCTGAAAGATGAGCCGATCTGGAGTGAAACGTAGACGTGATTCCTCAGCCTGTCGGGGAAAGAGGGGTGATGGGGGAGGTTACAGAAGGGGCTGGAGTCCATGTCACACCCCGATTCCCCCAGCCTCTTCAAACCCTCCCAGTAACAGCATCTCTGAGCCAAATACTAAAAAAAGAGCAGAATCAAAGGGGCCACTTTGGGGGATTGCCCCCCATTGCAGTGTAAACCCCTCTCCCTTAGCAATAGCTGGAGCCCTCTGGTGGCAACACCTGAACAATGAGCTGCCCTGGACTCCCCAGGCAGCCCCAGGGACAGGCAGGCAGAGGCTGATCCCATTGGCCCATCCGCACTCACCCCTTGCCAGAGCCCGCAGTGACTCCGGTCTGACTCTGGTGTGGCTGAGATCTGAATCCTGCACGGAAATCAGACCAAGACCCAAGGCAACCCCTTAACACTCAGGAATCAGAGCCCCAAAGATCATGAACTTGTCTCTTTTTTTAGAGTGGCAGTCTGTATCAGTGAAAAACAACGAGGAGTCCTTGTGGCACCTTAGAGACTAACACATTTATTTGGGCATAAGCTTTCGTGGGCTAGAATCACAAAAGTTATGCCCAAATAAATGTGTTAGTCTCTAAGGTGCCACAAGGACTCCTCGTTGGTTTTTCTCTTTTTTTTAATAAATCCAATGTAAGCTGAGAGCAGTGTGTGTGCGCGCAGGAAGGGAGGGCGTTGCATGTGGATATCTGCCTTGTAACTAGGCACTGCCGGAGAAATTTAACTTGGACAGACAGCATTGTCTGTTACCCCTGTCGTACATGGGGATGGTCATATTGGTGTGTCTGTGACTGCGATGTTCAC
>NW_020689733.1:0-3995 GCF_002925995.2 Terrapene triunguis
CCCTGTCCCATTACACACCCAACACCAATGACCTTTTCCCTCCATCAAACTTATCCATTTAGATACATTTATTCCCACTGCTTCCCAAGTGTCATTGCTGTTCCATGTTTTGTTAAACGGACGAGGTCCTCCAGTGAGGTCTGGGGAATTGAATGGGATTGCCAGGACAGGAACACCAGCTTGAGAGTGGGCTGGGATGTGGCTGCAGACCCAGCAATTAGAAATATTAAGGGTCTGAGCTATCCACACTTGCTGCTGGATAAAAGAATTGTCATTGTGGACTCCCCAGACCTTAAGACACCAGCAGCCGAGGACCAGGCGCCAGCAGAGGTGCATGTTGGAAGCAAGGCCCTTCTGGTTCTGACAACCTCAACTGAGGGAACCGCAGTCACGGTTTTACGTCCACCAGGCAGCAGGCGCTAGGCTCACTACTGCTTCTTTTTGGGCCTTGCTTTAGGTCGTCGTCTGCTTCTGGCAACCCTTATGAGAGCGTAGATAGTAAGGTATTGCAGGCTGTTCCTCTACGTCTTCTTCTGGAGTCAAAATTGACTCTGCGTGGTCCTGAGGTGATGATTGGTTTGCTGGGGGTGCCTTCTTACACTGTGAAGCATGTATCCATGCTGTGATGCCAGACAGTTTAACAGCCGCCTGGATAGTAAGCAGTACCTGATGATTCTTTGATGTCCTTTAAGTCTCTCTACTTCTTTTTCCTTGACTCTGGCTATAACAATGGCCTTCACACCTTATCTTTTTCTGATGCATACATTCCTCATTCACACAAACAGATTGAGAATACAAACAGTAGTATTTTATATCGAGCAAAAAGGCATTGCAAATTAAAACCTTGCTAAGTTCTACAATCAATAACCAAGACAATTTACATTGAGACCCAGGCCTTTAATGTTCCTCTAATCTACTTAACATAGACACAATAGAGAATCCTGTTTCTTACTTACTAAACCTTAAAACAAATAAATGTATATTTAACTAGAGTGCCTACTTTGTAATACATATAGGAAACCATAGTAGACATTATAACTTATTCTAAAACAAAAGGGTGACCATAATCAGTCATAAGGATTGTTCTGGTTTGTCATTCCTTTCTGCTATTCAAAAAGGGTGGCTGACAGGATGAAATCAAATAATACATTAATTCTTATGGGACATTATAAAATCCTGCTCCTACATATCCCCCTTTTGACACTAAGATTATTAATCGCCAGTGTCACTTCTTATTTAGTCCACGTAATAGAAAATACTGGGAGGTGATTTGGGCCTGTGGCTCTACCTTTGCATACATTTGTTTTATCCAGCAGCACATTGCAAACATTCCAATTAAACTCACATACAATTTAAAACCAAAAACAATTAGGGATAGTAACATTAGTATGCCATTAGTTGTGGGAGACCATTCAGAAAATATGTTAAACCAATGGTAAGCTGTTATGTCTTTCTGCAGTGGCAATTCTTAACATGTCCCCATTTGCATGTATAATATGAATGGTTCGGTTTCCCACATTGCCTTTTTGTTTGTTTTAGGAACTATGTTACCTTTTTACCTTTTGTAAACACATTACTTACATTACATTTGTCTATTGGAAGGTTGCTAACACTTCCATTCTTTTAAAACACTTCCCCCCCAAGAATTAACACATACACATAGCCCATTATACAGTACTTTGGTCTCATTATTCATTTTATCCCACATATAGGATCCTAGTGAGATGTTTTTACTACAGGGCTTTGGAGCAATAGGCATGGATAATCATACCCACTTTTATTTGTTTCTGTATTAGGTTGTCCTGTAGCTGGTATCAGCTTTTTCTGAAAGACAAAAATAACATTTTTCTACCCCTTTTGGGGTGGCATTCATTAATACTTAAAATATTCCTTTCTTTCACAAATACCCTTGCTGATTGCAGGCAAAACAAGAGGAATTACCTCCATATTTTCCTGTGTTTTTTTGTTCTATAGGCAGGCCAGGTTTTAATGGCTTCTATCTTTTAAGAGTTATGGGGAAATCATCCCACTGTTCAGTCATTAAATCCATGAGGTGGTGTACCTCAGTTTTTCCTTTACAGCAGACCAAGTTTACAATGTCTTTCCTGCTGTGTTAAGCTTTAAGTTTGTTCACAGGTAACAGCTGAAAAGCATCATTACCATAAAGGATTTTTTCCCAAAAATCATACACACTATACATTGTTACAGGGGTACTTATTAACATTACATTTATTTGAATTAAAGGTATCTTGTTATACCGTGCCTTTTATTTAGACAATTTGTTTGCTGACCAGGTATGTTCTTTATCTGCAACTTCTTTGTGCTGGCAGTTCTCTCACTTCCTTTATCAGTTAGATAATTTGCATCAACACAGGCTTGGCTTTTGGATTCAAAACCATTAGCAGAGCTCAGAGACTCTGTCTTAAAAGGAACACAATTAAAAGTAATCATAACTCTGGTAAAAGTTAACTCTTGCTTCCAAAACACACACAGATCTGAAAAAGAAAACAGTGTCTATTGTGGCTCCTTTGGAGCCCTAATAGGATTTTAATTAAGTAGCATGTTTCATTTGCATTTCTTTTACCCCCTCTATAATATACACTGCACACGTCTGCACATTCCTTCTATACTTTAATTTTTAAAACATTAGCCATATTAATTTTTACATAAGGTGTGACTGTTTCTTTTGTTCGTACAGAGTTTTATGTACCCTTATCAAAGTGACAGTCTGATTACACAGAGCCATTTTAAGGCTCAGTGTTTCTAACATTGCTTCTTTTTGTTTTGTGCACCTCACCCCTGCTGTTGCTTCAGAGGGCCACTGTCTTTATTCTTTTCCTACAGCTTTCATTTGCTATTTTGTTACAAAAACAAACAAACAGAATCCAGAATCTCTCCCTAATCTTCTGATTTTGACTGCCCTGCTGCAGTCATGACTTGGTCTTTATTTGAAAACATTTAAATTTTGTAAAGAATCAAGTTACCCCTTAAGGGTTAAATACCAAATCTCAAAGTCAACCAACACTGATTACCTGTGTCTGGCAAAAAGGTCTATCAGTTCTGCAACTTTGAATTAAAGAGTCAAATGGATTTTTAGTGGCATTATAAACAAAACAAAACCAATTTATCTTAAACTTATAAAACAGGAGTTTTACAAACCTCACATATTCCCACAGACAGACAGATACATACACATTTTCTCTCCCTTAACATCCTTCTTACACTGCTTTGTTTTTACATAGCTGTACATAGATTACATTACCTTTATACATTTGGGGCAGTTAAGTTCCAATAGAACCCCACCCCACTTATGTTCTTTTAGCAAATTTGACTCAATTGTCCATAGTCAAATGATTTTAGTTAGATAGTCTCTTTACCTGGATTATTTACAGACATTTCTCTGGAAAAGGGCCCATTTTTCCTTTAGAATGGCTGCAAAGAAACCAAGAATTCTTTTAACAAGATCCTTTTTAACATTTTCACAAAGTTTAACTGTTTAATTCTCTCCAGCCTCTGTAGAGTTAACTTTTCACTCTTTCCTTAAATCACTTGTTTATTTCCCAAAATGACAGCTTTATTAACTCAGATTTCACCATTTTAAGTATTGTTTCAGGGGTTCATACTTGCACTTACTCCTGACACTATGCCCTTAGGGCTTCCAACCTGTTTTTTTTAGTTTCTTTATCTGTTGCTTGCCTGCTTATCTGGGCCCGATCCTGCTTTTTCCAATGGACCGTTTTTGTGAGTGATATTGTGGTCATTTCACAATTTTGAAAGAAATGCTTAAGGAAAGGGACCAGGAAGGGTGGGGGCTAGTTGAGGAGCCCACCCTCCTTGCTGAATTGGTAGTGGAACACTAAATAATCAGTTTCTGAGGCAGACAATGAAGGGGAACAGAACAAGGGGCATTTTATTCTTTTTACAATGAGAGGGGAGTATGAAGGGAGTTGGGATCGATCCGGGGTTGTTGTTGGCTTTTTTTTTTTTTTTTTTTT
>NW_020689734.1:0-2422 GCF_002925995.2 Terrapene triunguis
GTCTGATTTACCCAAACTCAAGCGTAATAACAAGAATACTGAGTTCTTGGACAAGCTGGATGGCCTGACTGAAATACATGGCCTCCATAGGAAGGACGTTCACATCCTGGTCAAGTTCAAGTACCTCAGGGATGTGTGGGAGAACCTAGATAATAAATGAAAGACAGGGCGCTGGGCTGAAGATCGTAACCCCAACCCAGCGGGAGGGAATCAGGCTGAAGAACCAGCAGGAATCCCAAACCCTGACGCAGGCACTGTAACATAATTTAGGAATGCACTAGCTGTTGTTCTAGGAGCCCAGACCACTAACTGGGGGGCTCTGCAGTCTGTGGTTCAGCAGAAGGGGGAGTCTGTCATGTCCTATGCTGAAAAGAAATGAAATGCATTCCGAGCTTATTCAGGTCTGGAGAATATAACATCCCGAGACCATGATGTATTCCTTCAAATCCTAAAGGAAGGGCTGTCTGCAGATCACCAAGCAGTCCTTGCATTAGGCATCTCAGTGGGGGAGACATACTCAGCAGTAATGAAATGGGCCACAGAAGTAGAAAACAGAAAAAAGAGGAAGGTAGCAGCAACCACACCCTCCGAAGAAATTGTAGCGGTTCATGCAGTCAGAACCACTACCTGCTTCACATGCAATAAGCCTGGACATCTGGCACGTGACTGTAAAAATAAAAATAAAATCAAAACATGCAGTAGTTGTAAAAGGAGCTCAGGGGAGTAATCAACCCCAGAGCTAGCTGCATTGAATGGGCCAAAGGGTCCAAGCAGAAAAGATCGTCTCAAAATATAGCCATAATTGCCAGTAATAAAGTAATAATACCAGAGTGGGGGGGAAGCCCAGTAGAAACCCTGTGTTCCCTTCACCCTGAAGTGTGGGCAACAGATAAACAAGATTGTGGGCTAGTAAACATGAAGCCTATATCTGTAGAAGGACCAACTCACAAAGCCCACTGGCAGTACCCAATTAAACCAGAAGCCTTAAAGGCAGTTAAAGATATAGTCACTAATTTGGAATCCAGAAAAACCACCTCCACAACTAATTCCCCAATTTGGCCCGTCAGGAAGCCAGACGGGACCTGGAGGTTAACTATAGACTACACCCACCTTAACCGGGTGACTCCAAAGGCACATCTTATTGTGGCAAGCCCTGCCACTATTCTTAATTTGCTAACACCGGAACATTCAGTATTTTCAGTCCTGGATGTAGCTAATGGATTTTGGAGTATTCCCCTTGCAAAGAAGAGTCAGAAGAAATTTGCATTTACAGTAGGAGACCAGCAGTACACTTGGACCTGAGTACCTCAGGGGTTTCTTAATTCTCCCTCCATATTCCACTGGACAATGACAGAAGTAATAGCACAGGTGCCTTTGGAAGGGGATACTGTGATACTGCAGTATGTAAATGATTTGCTAATTGCCAGTTCAAATGAAAAGGACCATTTAAAAACCCTAAACAGACTGTTCATGTATCTTCGCGAGGCAGGATTTAAATTAAGCCCGAAGAAAGCCCAATTGCAACAGCAGCAAGTTTTATACCTAGGGCATAACATATCACAGGGAGAAAAGGCATTCACAATAGACAAAAAGCAAGCAATTCGAGGGTTAAAGAAACCATGGACAGTTAAGGAAGTCCGGAAGGTCCTGGGACTCCTTAATTTCTGTAGAATCTATATACTCAGAGATGGTGGAACCAATTCAAAACCTCACTATAGGGGGAAAGCCTGCAAATGAGTTAGTAATATGGGGCACAGAGCAAGAGGAGGCATTTATAAAAATAAAACAGGCTTTAGCCTCCGCCCCCAGCCTGGGCTTACCTGATATGGGAAAGCCGTTCCACCTTTACTGCGGGACCCAGTATTCAGCTGTACTAACTCAGCTTCAGGGAGACAGACAGCATCTGGTAGCATCCCTATCTACCATAAGACCCCCTGTATCCCAGGGATTACCGAAGTGCGTAGCAGCTCTGGATTGTGCTACATGGGCTGTGAAAGCTTGTGAATCATACACCCTCATGGGGAAATTAGTGCTTCATACACCCCATACACTTATTGATATCCTCAACACCGGGCAACTAAGATCTATAACAAATGCCCGCAGGAGTCAGTGGGAATCAACATTGTGCTTGCAAAACCCTAACTACTCCGTAGTAAGAGACAAGGGAATAAATGTAGCCGAATGTCTGAACATAGAGGGAGAGGTACACAAATGTCTTATAGATGGAAAAGAGGAAATGTTAGGAAGAATTAAAGAAGAGCCATTACAGAATCCAGATATAGTTTTGTATGTAGATAGATCAAGAAAGTATGAAAATGGAGTGCCACACACCAGATGGGCAGTGGTACTCAGTGATGGGACAGTGATAGCGTCAGGTCAAATGGAAGAATCAAAGTCAGCACAAGAAGCGGAGCTAACAGCC
>NW_020689735.1:0-2499 GCF_002925995.2 Terrapene triunguis
TTCAGTGGTGTGTTGAAAATATTCCTTGAATCGGAGACAGTGAAAGTAGGCTTCCAGATCAGTGCAGAACTCTGTCATGTGCGTGGAGGGGGTGGGGCAGAAAGTTAAATGGTCATTTGGTGGCAGCATTTTGTAAGGGTGATAGTTGGGCAGCTATTTTCAGAAATGCCCACGAGATGGCAGCATATATTTAATATTAATAATGGGGTGGTGCAAGTACATTATAAGATGCCATCATCTTGGACAGGCATCTCTCAAAAATGTAAGCTGCTGCTTAATCACAATCTCAAATATTTTCCACAATGGATAACTAGATTTCGAAAAAGATGCAATTATACAAGGCACATTGTACAAGTCCCATTGGGCATTGTTAGCTACAAAGCTTTGGAGACACAAAATGAACCAAGTGGGAGAAAGGTTGAAGCGGGACCTTATAAAAAAGTTTGAAGACTGAATATAAATATGAGGCAGCATTTACGCTTTTTAAATTGAAGGGGAAGCTCATTTTCCAAAGATAGATCACATGTGCCTGCTCATTCCTTCAGGTAACTGCAGGTCTCGTCACTGGGAAAATCCAGTTTCCGGAGAAAGAGGAGAGACAAGAACCTCAGCTGAGGATCCTGAATCCTGGCAGCCAAGACATGAGAAATAGGAGCTCATCGCTTGAAGCTTGGGCTGTGCTGTGGTTACAGGTGAGCACCATCTTCCTGTCTGTATTTCTATACCACTGCCAAACAGGGGCATGAATGTGCTTTGTGAATATTAGAGGGACGAGGCAGGCAAGGTAATATCTTTTAGTGGACCAGCTTCTGTTGGTGAACAAGAGAAGCTTTTCAGCTACATAGAGCTCTTCTTCCGATGAATATAAGTAGTTTTATCCTCACCTTCCCACAGCAGTGCCAGTCAGCGTTCATAGCACCATTTAACAGAGATGGAGCTTGAGATCCATGTCTTGTGACAGGTCCTCAGTTGGGGGATCTGCCCCACTGACAAAAATGAAGATACCTTGATCTACACCAGCTGGGGATCTGGGTAAGTGCGTGCCGCAATGGCGTGCGGAGTGGTGCTAGCATCTTACTAGCCCAGATCACACAGGCCAGAGTGGTTCTAGACACTGAGTTCAGGGACAGCATCTTACACACACACACACACACACACACCAGTGCTTTTCTCTATTATCATCCCACAATCATATGGAGTGTAGAGGGTCACTCCCCGGTTAGGGTTGCACATCAGCCTGGTTTTACTTCTTCCTAAGAGCCATCCTCTAAAGAGCTGTATTTTTTTTACTGCTAAATAGTCAATGTCGGGAAACAGAGAAGGCATTGCCAGTCCCTCACCACGTCACCATCACCACCACAGCAACTAAGAGAGAATTTACTCCACTTCATAAATTTATGGCATAAAATGATCTCTTGTGAGGAGGGCAGAGAAATTATTCTTTCTCCTAAAGGGCACTGAAATTCTGAATATACCAGGAAACATTGTTAGATTAATTTCCATTAATTCTAAGAGAAGATCGGTTCAACATTTTAGTTGATGTATTTATTGATTTTGACTCCTAAGTCATGGCATGATTCTGGCAATTGCCAGATGTGAAATACAGCATTTAAGCATCATTGTTAAAGTTCTGTATGTCACTAGATGGGATATGATAGTAGATAAAGAGTCTGATCTGCATATCAGTACTTCAGAGAAATGGACTGTTATATTAGTCATTGCTCTGATATGGCAGATGGTTGTCTACATGGATAAAAAATATCTGTTGTCGAACTGAGACTTCTTACACTTTGACTGAAGTCTGTGTTTAGCCTTAAAATTTCAGCTGGTAGCCAGGATAGCGAGGGAGTTTCTGAATATTTATGGAATTAATTCACGACATTTGATTACCTTTCAGCTCTGTTCTTCCAATTCAATTGCAGTTTGCTTTATTGTTCCTAGACTTAACCCATGGCAGACATAATCAGGAGAAACCAAACAGCTGTCACAGACTTTATCTTCCTGGGATTCGGGGATCTCCCTGACCTGCAAATTCTTCTCTTCCTGATGTTCTTAGTGATCTACATGGCAACCGTTGCTGGAAACACCCTCATTGTGGTGCTTGTTGTGGCTGATCAGCACCTTCCCACCCCCATGTATTTCTTCCTGGGGAATTTGTCCTGCTTGGAGACCTGCTACACCTCCACCCTCCTGCCCAGGATGCTGGTCAGTCTCCTGACTGGGGACAAAAGCATCTCATTCAATGGCTGCCTCTCACAACTGTATTTCTTTTGTGCTCTGACTGGTATGGAATGCTGTCTCCTAGCAGTGATGTCTTATGATCGATATTTAGCGATATGTAAACCCCTGCACTATTCAACTCTTATGAATAACAGGTTTTGCCTCCAGTTGGCTGCTGGGTCATGGTTAAATGGTAGCTTGGCCACTACCATCTTTATATTATTCATATCATAGTTAATTTTCTGTGGCCCGAATGAAATTGACCATTTCTATTGTGAT
>NW_020689736.1:0-1938 GCF_002925995.2 Terrapene triunguis
GGGAACTGGGAGGTTGGGGGCCTGGGGGAATTGGGGGACTGGGGGGGTCTGGAGATGTCATTGTGGGGTTGGGGTGTCCCAGGGGAATTTGGGGGTTGGGGGGCTTGGGGAATCGGGGGGCTGGGGGGTTAGGGGGCCCAAGGGAATTGGGGGGTTGGGGGTCTGGGGGAACCATTGAGGGTTTGAGGGGTCCGGAGCGGGGCCCTTACTTGGCGGTGGGGTCGTACTCAGACCAGATGCGTTTGAACTCGTCCAGGTGGTGGGGGCCCAGGATGGACCAATCCCGGGTCAGGTAGTCGAAATTGTCCATGATCACGGCCACAAAGAGGTTAATGATCTGGGGGGGGGGTCAGAGGTCAAGCAGCGAAAAGACGGGGGGCAGGGTCCCCATGGGGGGACATCTCGTGCCCATGCAGCATAGGGGTCACTGGGGGGTTATGGCAGATTGGGGGGTTGAGGGGGCAAATGACCCCCAGGAAAGGGGCGTAGCCCTGGGGGGGCTGGTGCCCATGGAACATGGGGGGCCCTGGGGCCTCTGGCAGATGATGGGGGGGTCCCATGGTGGAGGAGCCGGGTGCCCACAGGGGGCCGGGGTCTGGCGGATGGGGGGGTCCCACGGGGGGCAGGGCGGGGGGCTCACCAGGAAGGCACAGAGCATGAAGAAACTGATGAAATAGACGATGGCGAAGTGACTCCCGCAGGTGAATTCCTCGCCGGGCCCCACGTCCGACTCGGGGTCGCAGCGTTTCCCGGGCAGGCTGGCCAGCATGATCTCCTGCCAGGCCTCCCCCGGGGCGCCCCCGGGGGGGCCGGGGGGGGTCAGCCGGGCCCCGTCTAGCCCCGTGGCGCCCCACGGTGCCCCCTGCCCCCCCCAGCACCCCCGCAGCCCCATGGCACCCGGCCCCACCCAGCCCCATGGCGCCCCCTGCCCCTCCAGCACCCGGCCCAGCCCCACGGCACCCGGCCCCACCCAGCCCCACGGCGCCCCATGGTACCCCCTGCCCCCTCCATCACCCGGCCCAGCCCCATGGCGCTCCGAGCACCCGGCCCAGCCCAGCCCCACAGCAGCCCCCAGTTCCCGGCCCCACCCAGCTCCACGGCGCCCCCCAGGCCTACCCCAGGGTGGAGAGTTGGGGGGACGGTGGAGCCCTGGGGTGGAGTTGAGACATTGGGGGCCTCAGGGGGGAAGTTGGAGAGACGGCAGATTCCTGGGGGCAGTTGGGGCATCAGGGCCCCCTGGGGGGGTGTGACAAACTGGGACTGTCCTTACTGGGGTCTGTGAGGGGGATGTGGCTAGGACGGTCTGCATTGGGGGATGGGAGACTGACCGACGGAGAATACCTGAGCAGGTAACATGAGAACCCAGGAAGGGGTTAGAGGCCAGGTGACACCTTTGCCCGGGAAACTGAACAAAGGCTGTGGGAGGGGTCGCTGAAGGCAGAGTCTCAGGAGCGGGTTGGTGAGGTGGCTGGGAGGCAAAGAGGGCTGTGACCTCCCAAGGGGGCTGTGGGGCCCTGGGACCCCAAGATGGACCTAACCGAGGGGGGTCCTGTTGTCTGTGCCTGCAAGACCTGTCTTGGACTGTATTCCTGTCGTCTAAATAAACCTTCTGCTTTACTGGCTGGCTGAGAGTCATGGTGAATCGCAGGAAGCCGGGGGTGCAGGGCCCTGAGTCCCCCCATACTCCGTGACACGGGGGAGTTGGGGTGTCCGGGGCTCCGGGGTGGGGAGTTGGGGAGATGGCAGAGCCCCAGGTGGGGATTTGGGGCATCGGGGGCCCAGAGGGGAGTGGGGGCGTCGGAGGGAGTTGGGGAGGTGGCAGAGCCCCAGGGGGGGGTTTGGGGGGGCCGGGGGCCCGGGGGGGGGTGGGGAGGTGGCAGAGCCCCTGGGAGGAGTTGGGGCGTCGGGTACCTGAAGAGCAGCAGCACAGCCTGGGGG
>NW_020689737.1:0-2975 GCF_002925995.2 Terrapene triunguis
CTTCCACCTCCCAAGCACACAGTCTGATATTCCTACTGACGAGACCCATAGTGTCATAAACATCCCCAACCCTGCACTGAATAAGGCTGAAACTTCGGAGTTCTGCAAAATCTAAAACAGAGATTATGCTTTGAAGCGTGTGTGTGTGTGTGTGTAAAGTATAGCACCACACACCAATCAATTTATATCTGAAGGTTATGGATGTGAGGAATGCATGTCTCTATGCTAGGGCAAGGTAAATTACAGTCAAAGACTTGTTGGTAATGTCTGTACCTTGAGAATGGAGGTTGTTTGTAACTCTGAAATGTTCCTAACGCAATGTTATGGTTGTTCTTTAAAAAGATTACAACTGAACTTTGACTTAAAACGGCTTTGAAACTTTACTATGCAGAAGAAAAATGCTGCTTTTAACGATCTTAATTTAAATGAAACAAGCACAGAAGTAGTTTCCTTACCTTGTCAATTTTTTAAACTTTCCATTTTTTTTAGTAGTTTATGTTTAACGTAGTACTGTACTGTATTTGGTGTAGGGTTTTTGGGGGTTTTTTTGGTCTCTGCTGCTGCCTGATTGCATAGGTTCTGGTTCCAAATTAGCTGTGTGGTTGAGGTTCTACTGTCGAGTGCTATGACTATGTAATGTGCAGTATAAATGCTAAGTATTATTAATATTCGAAGCCCTCTGGTAGGGAGGGTGAATGAACTAATGGAATGAAGTAATTCCAGATGTTTTACCATTCTGGCTGTTTCCTCTTCCTAGCAGTCCTTTTGTTGTTGGTTCCCTTAACTTTGCACAGACCCAAAGGGAGACAAGCTTACTAGCTGAGATGAAGGGGAAGAAGTCATATGGAAAAAGAGAATTAATTAAATAAATAAAAAAACAGAGCAGAAGCAAACTATCAAAACGTAGGAGTCTGAATGCAAAATCTATTCCTGGGGGAATTCTGCGCACAATATTTTAAAATTTTGCAAAATTCTGCATATTTTATTTGTCAAAATAACCCAAGAAAATCATGTATCAGAGGGGTAGCTGTGTTAGTTCCAGACTGATTCTTGCCTGCATATTTATACCTGCCTCTGGAAATTTCCATTACATGAGTCTGACGAAGTGGGTATTCACCACGAAAGCTTATGTTCCAATACATCTGTTAGTCTTAAAGGTGCCACAGGACAAGAAAATCATGCCAGTTTCAATTATTTTGGTAATTTATTTAAAAATGCCTGTCATCAAGTATACCTATAACAATACAGAGAAAAAAGATTCAGGAAATGTTGTTTTGACAAACATTTCTTACTAGGCATATTAATACAGAACTTTGAGTAATAATTAATTTAAACTATAATACAGAAGTGTATTTCCCGCACCCCTCAGAAGCAGTGCAAAGGCTTGGGGGAATCAGGGGTAACAGAGGAGCTGCAGGAGAGGGAAGTAATTGCTGGAAGCAGCCTGGGAGTGATCCTGGAGGCTTGTTGGGTGTGGGTGGGAGAAGTATGGAACAGATTTTGGGGGGCAGGGGATTGTTAGGGAGTTGGGGAGCCTCCCCCATGCAGACCCTGGCTGACCCCTAGCCTTTCCCATTCAGTCAGGCACATCTTCCCCCAGCCCCATGTGGCCCTGCACCCCCATTCCCATTCAGCCCCTGCCCAAGTCTGTCCCCCCCACTAGCCCTTCTGGACCCCAGTCTATGTGACCCCCCAGCAGTCCTATGTGCCCTGCTCCGTCTGTTCCCTCCCACCCATATCCCGTTCCTCCGAACCTGGCCCTGCTGGCCTGCCTCTCTGGGGAACGCTGCTGGCTGCTTCTGCCAGTGAGCTGGCTACTCTCTGTTCTGGTGCCACAGTAGCCCCTGGTGGGGAAAAGGTGTAACTGCAGCACCTCTCCAACAGAATGTATTTTCTGTGGAGAAAAAAAAATCTGCAGGGGACATGAATTCTGCACGTGCACATTGGTGCAGAATTCCCCCTGGAGTAAAAATCAGGCAGCTGGAAAGCGCTTTCGGATACCTAATGGCACATCTGTGAAGTTCGCACATCTGTCAAATGAATTAAGTGCAAATAAACATATTTTTCTGTGATGTGATGGTTTGCGACAGAGACATAAGCCAACAGTGTTGCCACCTTCAGCATTGAATTTCCTGGCTTTTGTCTGATGGTGTCACAGTTCCATTAAATGTTGTTACTGTATTTTCTTTGGTGGAAGAACTTAGCAGTAACATAAGAGATTACTAGCTCTGGCTAACGCCACCCATAATGTGGCAAATATTGCATAAGCTTGCTCCACACAGCTCTGCTAATAATGGACCGTGGAGAAGGTTAATGAGAGCCTGTGGATCCAATTGGCCCCAGATGTCAGGTGTGGAAGTAGTTAAAAGGAGGAGACCTAGCTTAATTTAGAGATGACTAGAGCTCTGCTTTTCCTGTGCTAGAGAAGCCTGGTTATAGCTGAGTGAGTGTGGCAGCTTGCTAGCTCGTTTTTCCTGATTTTTGAGACTCTACCACCCTGGAAGAAATGGGGCAGACCTGTGTCTTGGATGGAGGACTAAAGCACTTCTGTGTTAGACTCTGTGAAAAATAGCAGCTATCCACTGGAGACCATGTGAATCAGTGAGTTGCACACAGTAAGCTGTGAAGGGGAAAACCTGGTCATATGTCTCTTATTCTAGCTCCACAGCACTCTATACTATTCCACTTCCCGGCCCTCCCAAAGTTCCTGCAATCTACTCCACACCGGTCTCTCCTGCATATACTATTCCAGTTTTGGCCTCCGTCTCATGGTCACACAAGGTGGGGTCATTTGATGAAATTCAGTGGCAGACACTTTAAAACAAAAAAGAAATGAACAGGAGTACTTGTGGCACCTTAGAGACTAACAAATTTATTAGAGCATAAGCTTTCGTGGGCTACAACCCACTTCTTCGGATGCATATAGAGTGGAACATATATTGAGGAGATATATATACACACATACAGAGAGCATG
>NW_020689738.1:0-2745 GCF_002925995.2 Terrapene triunguis
TGGCCTCGGCAGGCAGCTCTGTCCGCGTCCTGCCCCTCAGCAGGCAGACCCTGCCCCCCCCCCCTGTCCCCCAGCAGGCAGCCCCTCCCCGCCCCTCAGCAGGCAGCCCCGTCCCCCCCTGTCCCCCAGCAGGCAGCCCCGTCCCCCCCTCTGTCCCCCAGCAGGCAGCCCCGTCCCCCCCCGTCCCCCAGCAGGCAGCCCCATTCCCAGAAATCACCTGCCCATGAATCACCCCTGTCTCCCCAGGAGGCTCTGCCCAGGGGCCAGCAGGGCCGGTTGCTCCCCACCCCCGAGGTCATGCTGCTCACTCGTGGGTGTCAGTGGGCAATTGCAGTGTCCCTCTCGTTCCCACCCGCACTCCGCAGTGGGACTCAGGTGCCCATGGCCTGTGCCCTGGGAGGGCGGGTGCTGCAGCGCCTGTGGGAAAACTCTCCCAGTAGAGTTAGTGACAGACACATTCCCATGGCTCGTCCACCCCCTCCCTCGGTGCATGGGCCCCCTCAGCAGTTAGCCCCACTGCTGCAATGGGGCTGCTCAGAGGGAGGGCACCGTCCAGCTCAGTGTGCCAGACCGAACAGCCAGTGCACAGGTTGGGCAGGGGGCAGCCCAGGGTGCCCCCTCCTCATGCCAGCCTGCACCGAGCTCTGCCTCCCGGACCCCACTGCAGAGAGGGAGCAGGGCAGAGCCTCCAGGGCTCCCTGGCCACTTGCCTCCCTGGGGCTTTGGCTGCTCGGGCACTGGGGCTTTCACGGGTGGGCTCTGATTTTGGCTGCCCCAATTCATTGCTCCCCAGCGTGCAGTGGAGTCACTGCCAACCAGTGCAGGGTAAATCCCTTCCCATGTGCCATGCGGCCCCCACAATATACACTCCCTCCCTCCACCCCACGCAAACCACACTCCCTTCCCCCGCCTCTCCTGGATCCCCAGCCCCTATGGCTCAGCCCTCTCCCCCCGGGTTCCCCCACGTCCCCGCCTCAGTCCCCGCAACCCCCAGCTCTGCCCCCCAACGTACCTTCCACTTCCCTCACCCTGAGGTCTCCCCAGTACTGTCCCCACGCTCCCCTGTCCCGGGGCCTCTCCCCCCATCTCCCTCTGCCCTAAGGTCTCCCTGAGCCGAACCCTGCACCTGAGTTTCCACAGCCCCTTGCCCCCCAGAACTACCCCCCAATAAGGATTCTTCCTCTCCCCACCCAGGTGCAGCCCCCAGGGTTCCTGCCCCCCCCATACTACCTGAGGAGGGGCAGGAGAGCAGCTGTTGGTACTGGGGGGAAGCTGTGGTTGTGACCCCTCCCCAGCCCCTCTGCTCTCAAACCTGCTAAGCCAGGAGCCACTCTGCACTGTAGCCTCCAGCCTGCCCAGCAGGGGCCGGAGCAGCCCAGCTGAGCCCAGCCCTAGGACAGCTGGTTCAGGGCGAAGTATGGCTGGGCCTCTGCTGGAGATCCTCCTCGGTGGGGTAGGTACAGATCCAGCCGGCCACCACGCACAGAGCACGGGGTGCACAGCTGGATGGGGGAATTATCCTGGAAGCTGAGCTGTGTGACGCTTGCAATCGGGTCTGCCTGCAGGATCGAGGCCTCTGGTCTTCTGCTCAGTGTCAGAAACCAGTGGTGGGGTGAGATGGGACCTGGGGAAAGCTGGGCTGGGAGATCTCTGGGCCATTTGCAAGCTTCTCGGGGAAAATCTGAGCGTGTTTGTAAAGGACATTTCCAGGCTAAGGCTACAACGCGGGCAGAGTTCAGGCTGTAGATGGTGCTCCGGTGGCGTGAGGGCTCTGAGCGTAGGGTTGCCTCTCTCCAACAGCTGGCCAGGTGCACCTCCCATGAGCAATAGGTGGTACCCAGGCTCTGCACCAGCACCAGCCCAGGTGTGCATACAGTGGGGGGCAGATTCCAGAGGTCTCCGTGAGGCCGCATTCCCCTGCTACCAACAGCAGTGGGATGAGGCCAGTGTCTGGGTCAGGACAGAGGCCCAGCCCCTCCCGCTGGCGCCGATCTCCCCTGGCTCCTCCCGCAGCCATCCTTGCCAGCAGCGCCCTCCACGCCTTGCAGCAGTTCCCTCCCTCTGCCTGGCTCCAGGGCTTCAGGGATGGAGCGAGCGAGGCCCCCGCCAACCCCACTGCACTGCCCATAACAGAAGGGGAATGGCGAGCAGCCCAGAGAGTCGCGGCCATGAGAGCCGAGCCCCCCAAGTTCCCCCACAAATGGCAAAGGGTGCTGGGCACGTAGCCAGGAGCCCTGCCAAGGAGCCCCAGGAGGGGTGGGGAGCAGGGAATGACCACAGTGCCGAGGAAGTGGCCTGTGCGCTGCTTCCTTGTGGCCTGGGCTCACACCAGGGCTTCTGCCTCCTTCTAGCTGTTGAGCTTCTGCTCCGGGAGCTGTGCTACTGACACACCTCCCTCCCCGGCTCCCTTGGGCTGATTGCAACCCACACCCTGCTGAGGCAGCCCAGGCATCCAGAGGCAGCTGCCAGCTCCGTCCTGGGCAACTCTTCCTCATTGCACCTGCGGGGGAACAAACGGGGGAGTGGGGGGTGGATACGGCAGATCCCTGCTAGCCTCCCCGGAGGGAGGTGATATCCTCAGTGTCGCTGGTCTTTGGAATCATTCCCAATGCTGGCAGTTCTCTGATCTCCCTGGCCCCAAGCACACGGGCTAGTGCACCCACAATGTCCCCCGCAGGGCACGGGGCCAGGCTAGAGCCCCCCGCAGGGCACGGGGCCAGGCTAGAGCCCCCCGCAGGGCACGGG
>NW_020689739.1:0-5246 GCF_002925995.2 Terrapene triunguis
CCAGGGAGGGAATTCTTGTGATGGTGGCAGCGGACCAAAGCTAAGCTGGTAGATAAGCTTAGAAGTTTTTATGCAGGCCCCTACATTTGAACCCTAAAGTTCAAAGTGGGGATCCAGCCTTGACATGGTGGCATAGCGGTGGAGATCGTTTTAACCCAAAAGCCAGTAAGAGATTTTTTTTTCTCCTTCTAGCTGCTTGGAGAGCAGAGCTGAAGGTAGATGCATATCTTATCTCTCCTTGCCTGAAGGCTTTTTTTTTTTTTTTTTTTTTTTTTTTTTTTTTGTTAAGAGAAGGGTTCAAAGGGAGCAAACTTTGACTGACTGGTAAAGATAATTTACAAGTTGAATTGTTTTTTTTTTCTTTTTACATCCTCGGGAGTAGCTTGTTAGAAAGTCTCTGTTAACTCAGCAGCAGCCAGAGCTAAGTACATCCCAATTTCAGTCAACTGCAGAGGGGTGTGACCCAGCACAAGAAAACCAGGAAAATGACTACCAAAGAAGAAAAAGCTAAAGAGGAGGCCCACAAAAGAGCTATGGAGCTGAAAGAAAAAGAGATAGAGCTGAGAGACAGAGAAGAGAGAGCCAAAGAGTCAGACCATCCTAACAACTCCTCTCCAGGTACCACTTCCCATCCCAGGAAATTCCCTACCTACAAGGCAGGCGATGATACTGAGGCCTTCTTAGAAAATTTTGAAAGGGCCTGCCTTGGATACAACATCCCTCCACCCCAGTACATGGTAGAGCTGAGGCCGCAGCTCAGTGGACCCTTAGCAGAGGTGGCGGCTGAAATGCCTAAGGAACACATGAACAGTTATGAACTTTTTAAAAACAAGGCCAGAATCAGAATGGGGCTAACACCTGAGCATGCCCGTCGGCGGTTCAGAGCCCTAAGGTGGAAACCCGATGTGTCATTTACCCGACATGCCTACCACATTGGGAAAAATTGGGATGCCTGGATATCAGGAGCAAATGTTAAATCTACGGAAGAGTTGCCCTTCCTATTGCAAATGGAGCAGTTTTTAGAGGGTGTTCCTGAGGAAATAGAAAGGTACATCCTAGATGGGAAGCCCAAAACTGTAACCGAGGCGGGGGAGATTGGAGCCAAATGGGTGGAGGTGACAGAAAAGAAAAAAGCTAGTAGCAGTTGGAGCGAATATCAGAAGGGGCAAGCCGAAACAAAACCTTACCACCGGGGACAACCCAAGGCCCCACCCACATCCCAAGGGAAACCCCAGACGCCTTCTCACCCCACCACACCAGTCTCCATCAACCAACATCGCCCCGGTGATACCTTAGCAGGGCGATGTTTTAAATGTAATGAACTGGGGCATATAAAGGCTCACTGCCCCAAGAACCCTAACCGATTACAGTTCATTACACCCCAATCACACCAAAGATCCCCAGACCCAGATGCCTCTCTCATACCCTCGGAGCGAAGGGAAACCTTGAGAGTGGGCGGAAAGAAGGTTATCGCTTGGAGGGACACTGGGGCACAAGTGTCAACTATCCACCAATCCCTAGTGGACCCCAAACTCATCAACCCGGAGGCTACAGTGACAATTCAACCCTTCGTGTCACAGTCTGTAACCTTGCCTACAGCCCAGCTGCATGTCCAGTACAAGGGCTGGGCAGGAATGTGGACTTTTGCAGTATATGACAATTATCCCATCCCCATGCTGCTGGGGGAAGACTTGGCCAACCATGTGAAGCTAGCCAAGAGGGTGGGAATAGTCACCCGCAGCCAG
Source organism: Terrapene triunguis (assembly GCF_002925995.2). Taxonomy (NCBI): domain Eukaryota; kingdom Metazoa; phylum Chordata; order Testudines; family Emydidae; genus Terrapene; species Terrapene triunguis. The sequence continues at coordinate 1,746 of NW_020689739.1, forward strand.
GCTAAGCAAGCTTTCACCCCCATCCCTGTTCCTGAGCCGTCCACCAGAGCCCCGTCGGTGTTACCGGAGACCCAAACACAGGTGGTGGAACCGGATCCCCTGCCAACGACTGCAACAGCCGTAGTGGATCCAATCCCAGAGACCCAGCCAAAGCCAGTCCCAGAACCGGAACTGGCAACGCAACCAGCACCAGAACCATTGCCAGCACTGAGTCCAGCGCTTGCAACCCCGTCTACAACTCCAATGCCAGAGGGCACCAGCGAGCCTGAACTGGCGGAAGCAGCAGATAACCCTACCCAAGAGGCTCAGCCAGAGCCTGAAATACCACATAGTGCACCAGAGGACAGCGGTTCACAGTCAATGGAAACAGCCCCAGCACCTGCATCGCTTCCAGAGGGACCAAGCCCCAGTCCACAGTCCAAGGAGAAACTGATGTCTCCAGCATCAAGGGAACAGTTCCAGGCCGAGCAGGAAGCAGATGACAGCCTCCAGAAAGCTTGGGCGGCGGCGCGGAGCACCCCACCGCCTCTCAGCTCTTCTAACCGATCCCGGTTTGTTGTAGAAAAAGGACTTTTATACAAGGAGACTCTTTCTGGTGGGCACCAGGAAGACTGGCATCCTCAAAGACAGTTGGTAGTTCCCACTAAGTATCGGGTAAAGCTCTTGAGCTTAGCCCATGATCATCCCAGTGGCCATTCTGGGGTGAACAGAACCAAAGACCGGTTGGGGAAGTCCTTCCACTGGGAGGGAATGGGCAAGGACGTTGCTAATTATGTCCGGTCTTGTGAGGTGTGCCAACGAGTGGGAAAGCCCCAAGACCAGGTTAAAGCCCCTCTCCAGCCACTACCCATAATTGAGGTCCCATTTCAGCGAGTAGCTGTGGGTATTCTGGGTCCTTTCCCAAAGAAAACACCCAGAGGAAAGCAGTACGTACTGACTTTCATGGATTTTGCTACCCGATGGCCGGAAGCTGTACCCTTAAGCAACACCAAGACTAAAAGTGTGTGCCAGGCATTAGCAGACATTTTTGCCAGGGTAGGTTGGCCCTCCGACATCCTTACAGATTCGGGAACTAATTTCCTGGCAGGGAACATGAAAACCCTGTGGGAAGCTCATGGGGTGAATCACTTGGTTGCCACCCCTCATCACCATCAAACCAATGGTCTGGTGGAGAGGTTTAACGGAACTTTGGGGGCCATGATACGTAAATTCGTAAATGAACACTCCAATGATTGGGACCTAGTGTTGCAGCAGTTGCTTTTTGCCTACAGGGCTGTACCACATCCCAGTTTAGGGTTTTCACCATTTGAACTTGTGTATGGCCGCGAGGTTAAGGGGCCATTACAGTTGGTGAAGCAGCAATGGGAGGGGTTTACGCCTTCTCCAGGAACTAACATTCTAAACTTTGTAAGCAACCTACAAAACACCCTCCGACACTCTTTAGCCCTTGCTAAAGAAAACCTAAAGAATGCTCAGGAAGAGCAAAAGGCCTGGTATGATAAACATTCCAGAGAACGGTCCTTCAAAGTAGGAGACCAAGTCATGGTCTTAAAGGCGCTCCAGGCCCATAAAATGAAAGCGTCGTGGGAAGGACCATTCACGGTCCAGGAGCGCCTAGGAGCTGTTAACTATCTCATAGCCTCCCCCACCTCCAACATAAAGCCTAAGGTATACCATGTTAATTCTCTTAAGCCCTTTTATTCCAGAGGATTAAACGTTTGCCAGTTTACAGCCCAGGAAACAGATGACGCCGAGTGGCCTGCAGGTGTCTACTACGAAGGAACAAGGAATGGTGGCGTGGAAGAGGTGAACCTCTCCACGACCCTGGGACGTCTGCAGCGACAGCAGATCAAGGAGCTGTGCACAAGCTTTGCACCGATTTTCTCAGCCACTCCAGGACGGACCGAACGGGCATACCACTCCATTGACACAGGTAATGCTCACCCAATTAGAACCCCACCCTACCGGGAGTCACCTCATGCCCAAGCTGCTATACAAAGGGAGATCCAGGACATGCTACAGATGGGTATAATCCGCCCCTCTAACAGTGCATGGGCATCTCCAGTGGTTCTAGTTCCCAAACCAGATGGGGAAATACGCTTTTGCGTGGACTACCGTAAGCTAAATGCTGTAACTCGTCCTGACAACTATCCAATGCCACGCACAGATGAGCTATTGGAAAAATTGGGACATGCCCAATTCATCTCTACTTTAGACTTAACCAAAGGGTACTGGCAAGTACCACTAGATGAACCCGCTAAGGAAAAGTCAGCCTTCGTCACCCAGGCAGGGGTGTACGAATTCAATGTACTCCCTTTCGGGTTGCGAAATGCACCCGCCACCTTCCAAAGACTTGTAGATGGTCTCCTAGCGGGATTGGGAGAATCTGCAGTTGCCTACCTCGATGATGTGGCCATTTTTTCTGATTCATGGACAGAGCACCTGGAGCACCTGGGAAAAGTCTTCGAGCGCATCCGACAGGCAGGACTAACTGTTAAGGCTAAAAAGTGTCAAATAGGCCAAAACAGAGTGACGTACCTGGGGCACCAGGTGGGTCAAGGAACTATAAATCCCCTACAGGCCAAAGTGGATGCTATCCAAAAGTGGCCGGTTCCAAAGTCAAAGAAACAGGTCCAATCCTTCTTAGGCTTGGCCGGATATTATAGGCGATTTGTACCACACTACAGCCAAATCGCCGCCCCGCTGACAGACCTAACCAGAAAGAAACAGCCAAATGCAGTTCAGTGGACTGATAAGTGTCAAAAGGCCTTTAACCAGCTTAAGGCAACACTCATGTCTGACCCTGTGCTAAGGGCCCCAGACTTTGACAAACCGTTCCTAGTAACCACAGATGCGTCCGAGCGAGGCGTGGGAGCAGTTTTAATGCAGGAAGGACCGGATCAAGAATTCCATCCTGTCGTGTTTCTCAGCAAAAAACTGTCTGAGAGGGAAAGCCACTGGTCAATCAGCGAAAAAGAATGCTACGCCATTGTGTACGCGCTGGAAAAGCTACGCCCATATGTTTGGGGACGGCGTTTCCAACTACAAACAGACCATGCTGCGCTACAGTGGCTTCATACCGCCAAGGGAAATAACAAAAAACTTCTTCGGTGGAGTTTAGCTCTCCAAGATTTTGATTTTGAAATACAACACATTTCGGGAGCTTCTAACAAAGTGGCTGATGCACTCTCCCGGGAAAGTTTCCCAGAGTTAACTGGTTAACAATTGTTCTTGGAATGAAACATATTGTTAGTTTTTATATAATCAGTAGTATGTCTAAAGGTACATGTGTCTTATTAACTCTGTTTTCTCCTAGAACTCCAGGAAGAAATCACAGCCAGTGTGGAACCGAACGTCCAACACTATCTGTGATTTGGGGGGCGTGTCATAACTATAAAGGGAAGGGTAACAGCTCTCTGTGTACAGAGACTCCAAATCCTTTTACCTGTAAAGAGTTAAGAAGCTCGGGTAACCTGGCTGACACCTGACCCAAGGACCAAT
>NW_020689740.1:0-3749 GCF_002925995.2 Terrapene triunguis
ATCGCGATCTGCGGCAGCTCTACCACCGCTGCTTTAGTTTTCAGCGGCAAGTCGGCAGCTGGTCCTTCGCTCCCAGAGGAAGTGAGGGACCCGCCACTGAATTGCTGCCGAAAAGCCGGACGTGCTGCCCCTCTCCGTTGGCCGCCCCAAGCACCTGCTTGCTGGGCTGGTGCCTGGAGCCGGCCCTGTATGTAATATTTGAGTTATCTCCAGTCTGAATTCCTCTGTCTTTTCTGCAACAGAGTCCATGCTCCAGATTTAAACTATACGGTTGTGACGTTGCACTCTATATGATTTTATGAATGTATGCTGATGACTGTGAATATAACTTAACTAAAATATGCTTCATGCAAAAGGTCTCTTGTAAAGTATCATTACAAAGCTTATAATCTACTGAGTGTGATCATCCTATTTGTATAAATGTATCATCTTGTATCTGAAACTAGAAATATGAAATATAACTCTGAGGGCCTATTGTAATTATGCAAAGTGCAGGCCATTAATGGTGGTTTGGAATCTTGATGGCTCCCATCAACCAGTACAATTGACTGTGGATGACTCTGTTTGCAGGCAGGCCTTCCTGTGAGTCAGGCTGGGAGGAATGAAGGCTTGGGGTCTTACAGTGACATGTGATCATGTCAACTGAACTGGAATCCATCTTTAACCTGGTGTTTTTCCATTGAGAAGGAGGGGTGGGAACCCAGAGGGACAAAGGATTCCCACCTTATGCAAAAGATATATAAGTAGGTGGAACAGAACAAAGGGGAGCCATCATGAGAAATCCCCTAGCTACCACCTGAGCTGGAACAAGGGCTGTACCAGGGGAAAGGATTGTGCCCAGACTAGGAAGGCATCCAGTCTGTGAAAGAAACTTATTGAAACATCTCTGAGGGTGAGATTTTGTCTGTATTCAGTTTTATTACTGTATTAGACATAGTCTTGCGTGTTTTGTTTTATTTTGCTTGGTAATTCACTTCGTTCTGTCTGTTACTACTTGGAACCACTTAAATCCTACCTTCTTTATTTAATAAAATCACTTCTTACTTATTAATTAACTCAGAGTATGTATTAATACCTGGGGGGGGGGCAAACAGCTGTGCATATCTCTCCATCAGTGTTATAGAGGGCGAACAATTTATGAGTTTACCCTGCATAAGCTTTATACAGGGTAAAACAGATTTATTTGGGGTTTGGACCCCATTGGGAGTTGGGCATCTGAGTGTTAAAGACAGGAACACTTCTTAAATTGCTTTCAGTTAAGTCTGCAGCTTTGGGGCATGTGGTTCAGACCCTGGGTCTGTGTTGGAGCAGACTGGCGTGTCTGGCTCAACAAGAGAGGGTGCTGGAGTTCCAAGCTGGCAGGGAAAGCAGGGGCAGAAGTAGTCTTGGCACATCAGTTGGCAGTTCCCAAGGGGGTTTCTGTGATCCAACCCATCACAATGGTCTTTAGGGAAAGCACTATCTTTTGTTATATACTGTCTAGCCTAGTGGGGCCCTTGTCACTGACTGGTGCCAGTTGCGCTATCACAGTACAAATAATAAATTTCAGCTGAGCCTGTCAAGTCTCTATAGGAATTGGATGTTTTAATTTTCTTGTAAGAGGTGTTTAGTGTTTGTTTATTTTTAATACTCTACAAAAATGGGTAAACAAATAATTTTAACTAACGCTAATTTAAAGGGAGTGAATGGTATCCCTGGAAGGTGAAACGGTGAGTTCTCAAATGGCTAGGCATTACAAATGGACTTCTCCCTGGCTCTTTTCATGAAAAGAGACCTTCTCTGAGGTTGTTGTATCCCAATGAGATGCAAAACTAGGACACTGTAAATAAACAAGTATGCATTAGAAATGTTTTCTTCCTTGTGGAAGTCATCGGATTAGGCTATTGAATGTAATCTCCCATCTAATGTCTCAGAGTGAGGGACACCAAAGGCAAGATTGACTGGTGGGATGCATCTCTTGGAAAAATAAGCACTTATTCAACCAGGGGGCTAGGAATCACAGCATGCATGATCTCCTTCCCACACCTTCAGCTATTATTCATCAGTTTTCTTTAGCAGAGCTTGTGTTAATGGGGAGGTACTGCAGGCATCAGCATTCTTATTTTTATTTATTATTTGCATTATGGTAGTGCTTGGGAGCCCCAACATGCACCAGGACCCCAGTGTTCTGGGAGCTGTACAAACACAGAACAAAAAAACAAAGAGTTAACAATTTAATAGAAGGTAATACAACCTTCATCACATGTACTACTTGTCAGGTGTGTTAATGCTAATGGAATTATTTCACAAGGAGGGAGGAAGAGCTATGTATAACAAGGACAAGCAAGGTATGATTTATTACCAAGAGCTACTTAGTGCAGTAAGATGACTGCTAGCATTTTGCTTCCTGGTAGGAGATCACATTGCACATGGCTCAGGAATTTTTAGCAAGAAGCAAGATGACTCTGTCATACACTGTTACTAGTGAATAATCGAATCTTGCAGTGCTTGGGCTTCATTGATGAAGTCAGTACAGCTGTAGGAAGAGCCACAGTAATGACAGTCTTCATTTCCTTAGCACATTCCATTGGCAGGCTCAAAGGACTGAGCAAGCCCTACAACACCATAGCAATGAGCTAGACGCATGAGTAAACTGAGGCAGAGAGGCTGTGAGTGACTGGGCTAGGGCCACAAAACAAGAAAACGGCAGAAGTGCAAACAAAACCTTGGCGTGCACGTGTTATCCGGCTTGTTACGCAATTCAAAGTACAAGGACAAGTTAAAAAAAATCGTCTCTTTAAATCCGAACTTCCGTCCTAACAACAGCTTGGCGTGTTGGAGACAAACGTCTTTTACAGCCATCACTTTCCTTGGCAGTGTACAAAGTGAAGCTGGGCCTCTGTGTATCTCATGGAGCTTCGCTCCCGGAAATCAGGCTGACCTGGTCCCCGGTGGGTGCCCTGCGGAGCAGCAGCGCCCACAGCAGCACTCAACACAGCTTGCAAACGTAAGGACTATGTTCCTATTCCTGGTGCACCAGCAAAGGTTTTGCGAACCCGCCTCTCCCCCTGGGGGGAGCGGGGCAGTGGATGTTGGGGAGAGGATGGATGGGGGTGCGGGGGATTCAGTGCCGGGGGCGGATGGGGGTAGTGGCATTAGAACAATTTTTGTAGCGCGGGTACTCAAAACTATTCAGCAAAACTGTAAACTCTGTACATGCTGGAAACCACTTCAAGCCTCGGGGTGCTGCTTCCCCCCCCCCCAGCGCCCCTAATTCCAGCGCCCCTGCATGGGGGGGCGGTATAAGGGGTCGGGGCAGCGGATGGAGGGGGAGGGATGGATGGGGGGATTCGTGCGGGCGGATGGGGGAGGGTATCAGAGGTGTGGGGAGCGGAGCAGTGGGAGGGATGGGGAGACTGGGGGGAATGAGGGAGGCTATCGAGGGTGGGGGCAGCGGATGGAGGGGCAGACGGATGGGGATTCCGTGCGGGGGGGTGAGGAGCGGGGGAGTGTATCGGGGGTGGGCGGAGCGGGGCAGTGGATGGGGGTGGCAGATGCGGGGATTCCGTGCCCGCGGGGGGCTGAGGATGGGGGAGGCTATCGAGGGGGCAGCAGGGTGATCCCCTCCCCGCCCCTTGGGCGCCTCCTGAGCCGGGGCCGGGGGGAGGCGCACCGAGGACATGGACCTTCCGTAAACACCATCCAGCCCTTCCCCCTCCTGCCTGGACGGTTCCATTCTGTCCGGAGAGGGGGGCACGTACCCCCCCCCC
>NW_020689740.1:3849-4489 GCF_002925995.2 Terrapene triunguis
GGGGGGAATGAGGGAGGCTATCGAGGGTGGGGGCAGCGGATGGAGGGGGAGACGGATGGGGATGCCGTGCGGGGGGGTGAGGAGCGGGGAGTGGATGGGGGGGCGGAGCGGGGAGTGGATGGGGGTGGCAGATGGGGGGATTCCGTGCCCGCGGGGGGCTGAGGATGGGGGAGGCTATCGAGGGGGCAGCAGGGTGATCCCCTCCCCGCCCCTTGGGCGCCTCCTAAGCCGGGGCCGGGGGGAGGCGCACCGAGGACATGGACCTTCCGTAAACACCATCCAGCCCTTCCCCCTCCCGCCTGGACGGTTCCATTCTGTCCGGAGAGGGGGGCACCTACCCCCCCCCAACAGAACTAAACCCAGAACCGCGGACTGGCGGAGCGGGAGGGCGATCCTGCCTCTCTCTGATTATTGTCCCCCCCCCCAGCCTGAGCCTCCCCCCAGCCTCCATCTGTGTGGCCGAGCTGAGCGAGCTACAAAGGGTTAACCCCCCCCACCTCTCGGCGGGATGGAAGCGCCCAAGGAGCTACTAATAGTCTCGGATCAGTGTCTCGCGGGGGGGCCAGGGGTTTAAAGCCCCGACAGCTGAGCGGCAGCGCGAGAGGCAGCACGGGCCGCAGGGTGAGCCCCCCCCCCCCCC
>NW_020689740.1:4589-4757 GCF_002925995.2 Terrapene triunguis
GGGGGGGGGTAGGTGCCCCCCTCTCCGGACAGAATGGAACCGTCCAGGCGGGAGGGGGAAGGGCTGGATGGTGTTTACGGAAGGTCCATGTCCTCGGTGCGCCTCCCCCCGGCCCCGGCTTAGGAGGCGCCCAAGGGGCGGGGAGGGGATCACCCTGCTGCCCCCCCC
>NW_020689741.1:0-2907 GCF_002925995.2 Terrapene triunguis
AAAAAGAAACCAACAGAACTCCACTGGCCATCACCTACAGTCCTCAGCTTAAACCTCTCCAACGCATCATCAGTGATCTACAACCCATCCTGGACAATGATCCCTCACTTTCACAGGCCTTGGGTGGCAGGCCAGTCCTCGCCCACAGACAACCCGCCAACCTGAAGCATATTCTCACCAGTAACCACACACCGCACCATAGTAACTCTAACTCAGGAACCAATCCATGCAACAAACCTCGATGCCAACTCTGCCCACATATCTACACTAGCGACACCATCACAGGACCTAACTAGATCAGCCACACCATCACTGGCTCATTCACCTGCACGTCCACCAATGTTATATATGCCATCATGTGCCAGCAATGCTCCTCTGCTATGTACATTGGCCAAACTGGACAGTCACTATGCAAGAGGGTAAATGGACACAAGTCAGATATCAGGAATGGCAATATACAAAAACCTGTAGGAGAACACATCAACCTCCCTGGCCACACAATAGCAGATGTAAAGGTAGCCATCTTACAGCAAAAAAACGTCAGGACCAGACTTCAAAGAGAGACTGCTGAGCTTCAGTTCATCTGCAAATTTGACACCATCAGCTCAGGATTAAACAAAGACTGTGAATAGCTAGCCAACTACAAAAGCAGTTTCTCCTCCCTTGGTGTTCACACCTCAACTGCTAGAAGAGGGCCTCATCCTCCCTGATTGAACTAACCTCGTTATCTCTAGCCTTACTCACTCTTGCTTGCATATTTATACCTGCCTCTGGATATTTCCACTACATGCATCCAAAGAAGTGGGTATTCACCCACAAAAGCTTATGCTCCTATACGTCTGTTAGTCGTGGTTGTATCAGACCTTCTGGTCTGCTTGTCTGCTTAACAAACACTGATTCCTAAAGATTGGAACCACCGCACTTCACTCCCATGCAGGGCACCAGATATCACTGCTGGTTTTCAGCCTCAAATTGCTCCCTCAAGGCATCCCTAATCCTTGCAGCCACGCGCTGGGCCCCTGTAATAGCCCTGCTCTCTGGCTGTGCAAATTCAGCCTCCAGGTGTTGAACCTCGGAGGTCCATGCCTGAGTGAAACTTTCACCCTTCCCTTCACAAATATTATGGAGGGCACAGCACGCGGATATAACCGCGGGGATGCTGTTTTCGGCCAAGTCCAGCTTCCCATACAGAGATCGCCAGCGGGCCTTTAAACGGCCAAAGGCACACTCCACAGTCATTCGGCACCGGCTCAGCCTGTAGTTGAACCGTTCCTTGCTGCTGTCAAGGCTGTCAAGGCTCCCTGTGTAGGGTTTCATGAGCCACGGCATTAACGGGGTCTCCAAGGATCACAATGGGCATTTCAACTTCCCCTACCGTGATCTTCCGCTCTGGGAAAAAAGTCCCGGCCTGCATCTTCCTGAACAGCCAAGTGTTCCGAAAGATGCGTGCATCATGCACCTTTCCAGGCCAGCCTGTGTTAATGTCAATGAAACGCCCATGGTGATCCACAAGCACCTGGAGAACCATAGAGAAATACCCCTTCCGATTAACGTACTCGGATCCTAGGTGGGGTGGTGCCAGAATAGGAATGTGTGTCCCATCTATCGCCCCTCCACAGTTAGGGAACCCCATTTGTGCAAAGCCATCCACTATTTCCTGCATGTTACCCAGAGTCACGGTTCTTCTGAGTAGGATGCGATTAATGGCCTTGCAAACTTGCATCAGCACGATTCCAACGGTCGACTTTCCCACTCCAAACTGGTTTGCGACCGACCGGTAGCTGTCTGGAGTTGCCAGCTTCCAGATTGCAATAGCCACCCGCTTCTCCACTGGCAGGGCAGCTCTCAATCTCGTGTCCTTGCGCTGCAGGATGGGGGCAAGCTCCTCACATAGTCCCATGAAAGTGGCTTTTCTCATCCGAAAGTTCTGCAGCCACTGCTCGTCATCCCAGACTTCCATGACGATGTAATCCCACCACTCGGTGCTTGTTTCCCGAGCCCAAAAGCGGCGTTCCACAGTGCTGAGCATGTCCGTGAATGCCACAAGCAATTTCGTGTCGTACATGTTACGTGGCTCGATAGCATCATCGGACTCCTCACCCTCACTCTCACTGTCACTTTGGATCTTAAGGAATAGTTCGACAGCCAAACGTGACGTGCTGGCGAGACTCGTCAGCATACGCCTCAGCAGTTCAGACTCCATTTCCCGCAGACAGATCGCGCTGCACAGAAACCGTTGAAAGATGGCACCAAAGGTGGACGGAAACAAAGGGATTTCTGGGATGCGAAGTGATGCATCACGGGGCATTGGGACAGGACCCAGAATCCCCCGCACCCACGCCCCCTTCCCACAACCCACGGTGCCAGAATGGGAAAAGGTGCTCTGTGGGATAGCTGCCCATAATGCACCGCTCCGAATAGCGCTGCAATTGCCACAAATGTGGCCATGACAGTGTGCTGGGCAGCTGTCAGTGTGGACAGATTGCAGCGCTTTCCCTACTCAGTTGCACGAAGTCAGGTCTAACTCACAGCGCTGTACATCTGCAAGTGTAGCCAAGGCCTAAGTAAAGCATTTGGTCAGCTTCTTTAGAAAGGAATGTGCAAATTAAGTGCCCAATCAAGAACCACTTAAGCCAACAATGAACTCGAAGATGCCAGTTCACATCTGAGCCTTCCCAGGAATGTGGCTTGGCTGGTAAAAACTGAGTCATGCATGGACATGTGACTTGCCCATGTGACTCCAAAACTCCATCTTGGAGCTGGACTTTGCGTAGGAGTGAGGAGGGCATCTCCACCCACAAGAGAAAGTCTATTTAAACCCCTGGGAGACCCCTCCATTTTGTCTTTAGCTGGCTAAAGGGATAGCCTCTCCACCCCCAAGGATACCTGAAAGAAACTGGAACAAAG
>NW_020689742.1:0-762 GCF_002925995.2 Terrapene triunguis
CCCTGGAGGAGGAACGCAGAAAGGCATTGACCCATTTCAGGCATCCTGGCTTGACGGCCTGGAGCTCCAGACTTGTCTTTAACCTAGTTTTACTCTGCTTCTCTCACACCTGCCCTGCGAGGGTCATGGCAAGAGGCAGCAGTGTTAATTGATCAGCGCAGCCCATTAGGAGATCAGGATCCTTGTCCTCATTTTACAGAGGGGGAAGGCGCAATACAAAGCAGTCTTGTGTGCGTCTTGTTTTAGGGTCAGAGGGTGAGATTGGGTGTTTAAAGGGGCCTGAGAGAGTTAGGCACCCAACACCCATTGAAAGTCAATAGAAATTGGGCACCTGACAGCCTTTAAGCCCCTTTAAAAGTCCCAGCTGGAGTGACTTGCCCCTAGGAAGAATGTGACAGGACTGGACTGAGGATCCAGTTTGTTTTTGTCTTCCCAGTCTCCTGCTCTACCCTGCAGTCTGTGCTTCCTCTGAGTAAAGAATACGGGAATCTGTATGATTTGGAGTTGCTCCTTCTTGCCTGTGACTCTGATTTGTGACTGAAATAATGTTGTCCCTTCTCTGGACCCCCAGTGTCCCATTTCTAAAAGCAGTGTCGTCCCTTTGCTGGGCAATAGCACATGGTCAGGGCCTTGTAGATCAATTTCCCAGTGGTGGAGAAGTTAGTAATGTAGAGTGTAGATATATTCTAAGTGTCATTTGCCACACACACACACACACACACACACACACACACACACACACACACACACACACACACACAC
>NW_020689742.1:772-3067 GCF_002925995.2 Terrapene triunguis
CACACACACACACACACACACACACACACACACACACACACACACACTTTCCAGGGAGCACGTCTGCCTCAAGCATAGACTCCAGCAAGACAGACCGAGGCAGAAAGTAAACGCTCCAGCTGCTCAGACAACTCTCTCTACCCAGAACCTTTCATAACAAAACCAACCACAAGGCAGCATTTTTTCAACGGCTAAAAACTTGTTCACACACTAAGGAAAAGAACAGAGAAGGTTATGTATGACGCCTGCCATAAAAACACCAGTATCTGCATTTCTGTGCGCCGTGGGGCAGTCCTGGTCCCACAAGGAGGACCGGTATGAGGAGGAGGATGCCAAAGGAGAAATCTCACCAGATACTGCCAATAAAATGGCAGCGTCAGGCCAGTGGGCTCCGCGGTTTGTGTAGCACAGGACCGAGTGAAGAAGTTTTCCTATTGCTGCAGAGGTGACTGTAGTTTGTCTTGCACTGCAGTTCGTTTGCCACTAAGCTGCTGCTGGATTTGGTTACTGGCCCGGCAGTTCCTCTGTCACAGCAGAGCAGCCCTGGACTCCTTTTCAAAGGGCACGGTTTGCGATGACTTTTCAGCTCCATTGGGTGCAAGGCTCTGTCTCTGGGCCAGCTTGGCCACCGCAGAATTTTGTCTATAGTTGCAGGACAACGGGCAAACAAGCAGGGTCATGAGGGAATACCTCCTGACCGACCCCTCAGTGTGTGCAGTGGAAAGAGAGCCATAGATCTCGCATTAGTTTTCTAAAACAAGCCTGACTTTTCCACACCATTGCTCCAGAACCAGAGTGCAGTGGGGAATGCAGCGTGTTCCTCCGCTTGGGGCATTGCCCAGGAAAAACAAGACTTTCCAGTTAAGTAGGTTCTTCTCACACTTGTTTTTAGGCATCTGCTGACCCCCCCCCCCTTTTCTTTTCAAATGTGAGTTTCCTGTATGCGTGTAATAATACTGTACTCAGAATTTGTACAGGATATTTGCAAGCAATAAGCAGTGAGCCCCCTACACAGCAATCCTCTGGGATCTAGACACCAGTGGGGGAAACCGAGGCACAGAGCAGTTATGTGAATTGTGAAGCCCGCACAGTGAGTCAATGGCAGAGGTAGGAACTGAACTAGAGATGAGGGGGTGGCACCCACCATGTTCAGTGACTTAGACCAGCACAAAGAGGGTGCAAAACTATTCAGCATGGTAGCACTTTATACTCACTTTTGCTGGGTGCAGATGACTACACAGGGTATAGCACAATGGAGGACCACGCTCCTGATCTGTTGTCCTTTGCTGTTACCACTAGACACACTGCTCCCTCTGTGTTTGTGCCTGTGATATTAAAAATAGGCCCAATCAAAGCCTGGAAACCAAGGTCCAGTACCATTGAATCAGAACCACAGCTCCAGCCCACTGACCTCTAATTAAGCTCCATATCCAGGCACCACCTCCTTAGCTCATCTCTCACTTTCCTCTATAACAGTTTTCTCAGGAGCACTGCACCTGACCCAATCTGATGCCAGTCTGTCCTTTCTATCACACCACTATGTGTCCTGTGTATGCTGTGTAATACACAGAATCATTACTTTAGTGCAGGCCTGAGATGTGTGAGCCCAAAAGGATCCTTCTGACAATGGAAAGGTTGAAGGAGGCTGTTCCTCTGCTGCTCAGCTTTGGTGTTGCTGCCAGACGCTTCCCAACTCACCATCCCACTTCAATATAGATTGCGCAGAAGCAGCAAAGCTGCAAGGTGACCTGTTTCGTACCTATGATGCCAGCAGAGGCTCCGTCTCATGGCTGTGACCTGGCATCATGAAATGCAACTTTTCAGGAGTGGGGCAGGGTGGGAAAGAAGCAAGATGGCTTTGGTGAGTTTGAACCAGAGAAGTGGAAGTGGGTTCAGACTTCCTCAAGGGGAGGGAAGTTTGGGATGCAGGGGGCTTGATTGGTGGTCATCGCTACACTGAAAGCAAACATTGGCTGAGCTTCCTCGAATGATGTCCTTTCCCCCCTAAATGTAGTAAGATGGAGTCTCCTCTGGCTCTAAATTGCCCTTTTAATTCTTCCGCATTCAATCAAAAACAAAGAGAGAGAAACATACACACATTTAACTTTTAAAAGGTAGATTCCAAGAGAGTGCTGACCATCTAACTACATTTAGGGGGGAAAGGACATCATTCGAGGAAGCTCAGCCAATGTTTGCTTTCAGTGTAGCGATGACCACCAATCAAGCCCCCTGCATCCCAAACTTCCCTCCCCTTGAGGAAGTCTGAACCCACTTCCACTTCTCTGGTTCAAACTC
>NW_020689743.1:0-1071 GCF_002925995.2 Terrapene triunguis
GTCAGGGCTGGCCCCAGGGGGGCGCTAGGGGGCGCTGAGCTGCAGGGTGGGGGGCTCAGTGGGGGAGGCCAAGCACGGGGATAAGACGCTGCATCGCCCGGCTGGCGGAGCGGCTGGATGCCCACCCTGCGGGCGCTGTGGCTGCTGGACCCCTGACAGGCTGGCGCCCGGGGCTGGCACCGGCACGAGCAGAAGGAGATGCTGCCCGAGCTGGCCCCGGTGCCCGATCCCGGTGCCAGCCCCTGCCCACAGCGGTGCCCAATGACGCCCCCCTGGGGCAGGGGTGGGAGGTGCAGGCCCAGCACGTGCCCATGCTCTGCCCCCGGCCCCACCTCTGGCTGCCTGTCAGTGCCCCAGAGTCGCCCTTCCCCAAGCGGGGCGAGCGTGCCACCTGCTGACCATGCCATGTGACCTGTGCTGACCTCTGACCTCACACCCTGCTGCCCCTGCCCCCCCAATCCAGGGTCTCCGAACCTCGTCAAATCACCTGTGTGTGTGTGTGGGCGGGGGGGTTGCACAGGTAATACTCCCTGTACTTTGAATTCAGTGGTTAAGGGGGGGCAATGGGGGCTGGGAACACAGGGCACGGGGGCCTCAGATGTCAGGGATCTGTTGGCACTGGGAAGGGGGAGTTGGGAGAGTGGGGGGTGATTACCTCCCCCTCCCTTGGACAGGTAGGTGGGAGAGTGGGGGGCTGCCCCCATGGATGATACCAACCCCCTTTGCCCCATGGCTACTGGGGAGAGGCCATGGAGGCCCTGCCAGGCTAGGAGGGGTTAAGGAGCTGTCACATGGGGGGGGGGGGCAGAACCACGTGCCTCCCCGCCCAGCTGGAGTTGCGGAAGCAAAACCCTGGGCAGGGCCAGCTGCAACCCCAGTGTGAGTGCTGCAGGCCCGGATTCGAACCCCGCTCTGGGAGAGGAGTGGGGCTGGTGGGTTAGAACGGGGGGCTCAGAGCCAGGACTCCTGGGTTCTCTCCCTGGCTCGGGGAGGAGGGGGGTCCAGCAGTAAGGGCCGGGAGCCAGGACTCCTGGGTTCTATCCCTGGCTTGGGGGGGGGGGGGGGGGGGGG
>NW_020689743.1:1171-3751 GCF_002925995.2 Terrapene triunguis
GGTTCTCTGCTCACAGTCCCCGCTTTGCCCCCCAGCCTGGGATGGACGTGGGTGCCTATCTCTCCCGGATCGGGTACCAGGGCCCGATGGAGCCCACCCTGGAGACGCTGCGGGGGCTGCACCGTTGCCACCTGTTCTCGGTGCCCTTTGAGAGCCTGAGCGTGCACTGTGGGGAGCCCATCACCCTGGCGCTGCCCCTGCTCTACGACAAGATCGTCCGGCGGCGGCGCGGCGGCTTCTGCTACGAGAACAACGGGCTCTTCCTGTGGCTGCTGCGGGCGCTGGGCTTCTGCGTCGTGGGGCTAGCCGGCCGCGTCCGGAACCGCTTCACCGGGCGCCTCGGGCCGCCCTGCGACCACCTGGTGCTGCTGGCCCGGCTGGGGGGCCAGCGCTTCCTGTGCGATGTGGGCTTCGGGGACGGCTTCCTGGAGCCCCTGCGGCTGGAGCCGGGCCTGGAGCAGCCGCAGGAGGGCGGCACCTTCCGGCTGGGCCTGGCGGGGGGCGTCTGGGTGCTGGAGCGGCTGCGGGCGCCGGGCGAGGAGGGGCAGATGCTCTACACCTTCACGCTGGAGGAGCGGGAGCTGGGAGACTTCGCCGCCATGTGCTGCTACCACCAACAGGCCCCCAGCTCCATCTTCGCCTGCAAGTCCTTCTGCAGCCTGCCCCAGCCGGGCGGCGGCCGCCTCACCTACATGGGCTGGCGCCTCATCGCCACGCGGGGCGGGGAGCGCACGGAGACCCCCCTGCAGCCCCACGAGATCCCCGCCCTGCTGCAGCGCGCCTTCGGGGCCCAGCTGAGCGGGACCCTGGTGCCCAAGGACCAAGACATACAGCCACCCCCCGAGGGGGAGGAGATGGGGCCAGCTCCCCCCACTGAATGAAGGAGCTCCGAGAAATGAGGTGGGGGGACCCAGAGACACCCCGGGTGCCCGGCTCTGACAGCTGTCGGGAGGGTGAGCTGTAAAACAGGCCGGCCAGGGCAGAAACCTGGCTGGGGGGAGCTGCTGGGCCCAAAGGGAAGAACGAGGGGGGGGAGCTGGGAGCCAGGACTCCTGGCTTCTATCCCCAGCTCTGGGTGGGGAGCAGGGTCTAGTGGGTTGGGGCAGAGCTGGGGCCCAGGACTCCTGGGTTCCATGGCTGGCTGGGACACAGACTCTGTGTGATCCTGGGTGGGTCCATCCCTGCTACGTATTGAGCGTGTGAGCTCTGTGGGTGCAGGGCCTGTCTCACGCTGAGCAGCAAGGGGGCCCTGAGCCCTGGGGGCAGGGTCCGGCGCGGTGCCAGTCGCTCTAGCCCCACAGCTGTGTCCGCCCACCCCCTCCCCACAAGTAAAAGGCAAGAGGCTCAGGACCGACAGCTCGGTTCATTTATTCATTTATTTCATAAAAGCAGCTTCGCCCCCCTCAGTGCGGGGGATAAACGCCCCTAAAGTCCCCTATTTACAGAACAGGCCGGCGGGGCTGGGTCTGGGTCTGGGCCTCGCTGACATGATGGGCAGGCTCCGGGCCATGCCTAGGTGCAGGGGGTGGGGGCAGGGCCGTGCCCAGCTGCTGCAGGGGGTAGGAAGGGGGATCCCCCGGGCTCAGGGACAGCAGCAGCCGGCTCCGTGCCCAGCTGTGGGGAGGCATCCCGCGGAGGGGGCTGGGGGAGGGCTAGGCCCAGGCCTCCATCGGGCTCCATGGCCAGCTATGCAGGGGCAGGGGCATCCCGGGAGGGGGCTAGGCCCAGGCCTCAATGACGTCGTCGGGCTCCATGCCCAGCTGCTCGGGCGTGCGGGTCCCCGCCAGGCGCTGCCCGTCGAAGAAGAAGCGGAGCTGGCGGCCACCCAGCCCCATGGCCTCCTGGTAGCGCTCCATCAGCCGGTGCAGCGGCTCCGCCTGCCGGGGGTGGGGGGTTAGCGGGGTGGGGGCACATGCCGCAGACATGCCTGGGAGGGGGCACTACAGGGACTGGCCCCAGAATCCCTCCCAAAGCAGCCCCAGGAGGAGAGGGGCCTGCCCTAGACTAGCCGCCCCCCCCCTGACTGCGCCAGCCCCCCCTCAGCCAACAGCCCCTCCCCGAGGCTGTGACAACCCCCACCTCCCCCTCCCTCTGCAAACAGCACCTCACAGCCCCATGGCATGGCCCCTCCCCCCGTAGATGGCCCCCCAGATGGGGGCCCCCCCCCCCGCAGCCCCCTCTTACCCTGGGCACGTTGAGTGTGAGCTGTGAGTCCTTCTCCTGGCCTCGCACGGTCAGACGTAGCTCCCCAGGGCCCGGCCCTGCCCCCAGCTCTCCCCCGCCCTGCGGCTCCCCGGCTGCCATGTCCACCACGCAATCTGCAGGGGACAGACGGAGACAGAGAGAGCGCGAGGGGCGCTGCACTGATCACTCCTGTTACCCCCCATCCCGGGTTGGGGGACCCCCACTGATGTCAGACCCCTGCCCCCAGCCCAGGGGGCACAGCATGCACTTCGGGGCCAGTAACCCAATTTCCGCTACCGGCTGCGGGCTCGTCAGCTGGCCGCCATGGAGCAGGAGAGAGGCCTGGTGCGTGGGGCGACCATGAGCCACCAGTGGGAGGCGGCCATGGGGCAGGCA
>NW_020689744.1:0-5395 GCF_002925995.2 Terrapene triunguis
CCATTTAGAAATAGTTCATAGGTTATAGTCCAATGTCCATATTCAGGGTGGCTCCAGTCAGTGACTGGGGATCTCAATCCTTATGGCTTAAGGTTTCCCCTTCTTGAAACCCAAAGCAGATCTGAGATGCAGAAGGATCATGTCCCAAGGTTTTTATACATTTCCAGCAGCCTTTTGGCCTGAGAAAACAATAGGCTTAACTCTCCTTCTCCCAAACATCCTGGCAATTAGCACAGGATAATTTATCCATTAAACAGTTCAGATACAGGTTACCACAACCTTCAAAGAGACATAGAGACAATAATACTATTTCCCTCAAGTGTCTTCCTAAATACTGATACTCCTTTTTTGATCTTTGAATCAAACCTATACTAATAGACAAGACTTGTTTGCTTACATCACAAGCCCTGAGCAAACATCTCCCCTTCTACCTCTAACAATGCAGACTTGCATTTCAAAGCTCTATTCATTTACATATTTTCCTAACCAGTCTCTAAAGTTCAGCCATGGGTCAGGTCGGTCTGTGAGTTAATTAACTCTTTCTGGCCCTGTCATCTTTCAATGAGATATTATATTATACTCATAACGTCACAGAGGGCTGTCCCTTCCCCCTCCCACGTCCCCGGTTCTTGTCACGCACACAGCAAGCAGTATAGGACCAGAAGTCCGAAGCGCAGACAGTCCGATGTTTATTGGGGTTAGTTTCCAAACAAGGATATTTCAAAGTCCTTCACACCAGTCGGGCTTATCTCTGTACGCCAATAGAGTCTGTTCCCCAGTGTTCCCTTCTCAGCTCCGAGCCCGCAGAGCATTCAGCCGCGCCTCCCCTCCCCGGCTCTGACCCCACAGAGCGTTTGCCCCACGCCCCCCTCCCGGGCTTCGACCTCGCAGAGCGTTCGCCCCGCATCCCCCTCCCCGGCTCCGACCCCGCAGAGCCTTGCCTGTTTCCCATTTCCTATTCTCTGTTCCCCTTAGGCCTGGTCTACACTAGGCTTTTATGTCGACTTTAGCGCCGTTATATCGAATTAACCCTGCACCCGTCCACACCAGGAAGCCATTTAGTTCGACAGAAAGCTCTCTTTAAATCGATTTCTGTAATCCTCCCCAACGAGAGGAGTAGCGCTAAATTCGACATGGCCATATCGAATTAGGCTAGGTGTGGATGGAAATCGACGGTAATAGCTCCGGGAGCTATCCCACAGTGCACCACTCTGTTGACGCTCTGGACAGCAGTCCGAGCTCGGATGCTCTGACCAGCCACACCCCCGGGAAAATTTGAATTCATTTTCATTTTCCTGTCAGGGCAGTTTGAATCTCAGTTCCTCTTTGGACATCGAGGGGAGCTCAGCAGCAGTGGCAACTATGCAGAGCTCTCCAGCAGAGATGGCCGTGCAATCCAATAGAAAGAGGGCCCCAGCATGGACTGATCGGGAAGTCTTGGATCTCATCGCAGTGTGGGGCGATGAGTCCGTGCTTTCAGAGCTGCGCTCCAAAAGAAGGAATGCTAAGATCTACGAGAAGATCTCCAAAGCCATGGCAGAGAGAGGCTACAGCCGGGATGCAACGCAGTGCCGCGTGAAAATCAAGGAGCTGAGACAAGGCTACCAGAAGACCAAAGAGGCAAACGGACGCTCCGGATCCCAGCCCCACAGATCCCGTTTCTACGAGGCACTGCATTCCATCCTTGCTGCGGCCGCCACCACTACCCCACCACTGACCGTGGACTCTGAGGATGGGATATTGTCCACGGCCGGTTCCTCAGCGGACGGGGAAGAGGAGGAAGGAGATGAGGAGGACGAGGCAGTCGACAGCGCTTACCAAGCTGATTTTCCCGACAGCCAGGAGCTCTTCATCACCGTTACAGAGATCCCCTACCAACCCTCCCCAGCATGTAACCTGGACACAGATTCAGGCGAAGGATCAAGCGGTAAGTGCTTTAAACATATTAACCTTTATTTTTTACAAAACTTGAATATTAATACTAACAACAATCTGTGAATCATGATTTCTTCCCCCTGGGCGCTTAAGTAATCAGTAACAACTATTTAAAAACAAAAATCAAATAGTGTCCGGTTCTGCATGATTGTGCTGCCCAAGCTGCTCCACTCTTTAGTGCCTGCTACTGCAGCTATATTAGAATCCTGTCTATATGTCCGGGGATAGAGCAGTAGTCCTCCACGGACATCTCCACAAAGCTCTGCTGCAGGTAATGGGATAGCCTGTTCATCAGGTTCCTGGGGAGAGCGGCTTTACTTGGTCCTCCGAAGTAGGAGACGTTCCCGCGCCAGGAGACAAGCAGGTACTCCGGTATCATTGCCTTGCATAGCATGGCGGCATAGGGCCCCGGTCTCTGCAGGCTTTCTCGAAGCATCCGTTGGATCTCGGTGTCCGGGATGTTCATGAGAGTTATGTCGCTCATGATGACCTGCTTTGAATTAGGTAGGGGACTGTTAGTATTGGGACTGCTTGCAACAAGTTCCTTTACAGAACTGTGACCGCTGGTTTACAGCCACGCGGTGGGGGCGGGAGAGGGGCAGCATACAGGGATCTTTCCCAGGCTCATCCGCGAGGGGGTGGGACAGGGCCAGAGTTCCTGCTTGGCCGATTGCTGGCAGCACAGACTGGCAGTGCTTTCAATGTGAAAGGAGGCCAGTGGTACTCCTACAGTTTTAAGCAGCCACAAGTCTACGGCTTACCATGTTTGCCTGCTACAGAGAGTACCGTGTCCTGCCCCGCTTCCCAGATCGGCAGTGCAAAAGCCCAGGCACTGAAGGCGAGGTTCGAAAATTCGACCTTGTCCGGAGTGCGCATGTGATAGGTGTGGTTCATGGTCTTGTTCACAGAGAAAAACTATGTTCTTGATTCACAACCACATTTATCTTTCGGAGGAATTCACTGCCTTTTCCTCATTCCCACAGCCACATCTGCAACTGTCTCCTAACCCAGCTTGGCATCACACTCCCAGAGGCTAGCGCACATTAGGCGGAGAAAGAAGAAGACGCGAGAGGACATGTTCTCAGAACTAATGGGCTGCTCCTGAGCCCAGGCAGCACAGCAGAACTAGTGGAGGGAGAATTTGTCACAAATGCACCGGACACACATGGAACGTGAGGAGAGGTGGCGGGCAGGAAGACCAGCAGGCGACTCAAACGCTGCTTGGACTTCTGAGGGAGCAAACGGACACGCTCCGGCGCCTTGTTGATGTTCTGCAGGAACGGAGGCAGGAGGACAGAGCCCCGCTGCAGTCTATCAGGAACCGCAGTCCCCCGCCACCAAGTCCCATACCCCCCTCTCCCAAAGTCCAAAGAAGGAGGGGTGGCAGAGTCCGTGAAAACTCTCACTCCACCCCTGCAGACTGCT
This sequence comes from Terrapene triunguis, assembly GCF_002925995.2. NCBI lineage: Eukaryota > Metazoa > Chordata > Testudines > Emydidae > Terrapene > Terrapene triunguis. The sequence continues at coordinate 3,361 of NW_020689744.1, forward strand.
CAAGCACCAGAAGGCTGTCATTCCCCAAAATTTGAAAAGTCCTTTCCTGCCCGCCTCACCCAAGCCCCCGTCCGACTTTCACCCCCCAGTTTCCTGTCTGGTTGTTAATAAAAAATATGTTTCTGTTCATTACTGTTTCAGTCAGGTTACTTTGTGGCGGGGGAGGGCAGTTACAGATCTTATGCTGCAGTCCTTATCCTGGATCACAGAGCCACGCAGCAGGGGATCTGTAACCCTCCTCCCCCAGGCAGAAACTCACATAGCTGACACATACACGCAGTTCTGCCCAGGAGTGATGGCAGGCTCCGTTGAAACAACCAGTGCACCACTGCGGAGCCTGTCATTCCTGGAGTTTAGAAGCATCATTTGCATCAGAACACTAAACCCGCCCCCCGCCACTGTCTGCGTCCCCGGTTTAAAACATTCCCGCGAAAACAGTAATAAAGACAACGGTGTTCATTGACAAAATAGAACTGATTTTATTTTTTGGGAAGGGGGGTGAAGGGGGTATGTAACTGGAGGTTCAGCTTCTGTGTCCACAAACTTAACAGTCACTGGTTACCCTGCTCAGTCTGGAACCTTGCTTTCAAAGCCTCCCGGATGCACTCCACCACCATTCTGCACTTGCTCGGACGGTAGTTGAACAGTTCTTTTTCTGTGTCCAGGGCGCCAGTATAGGGCTTCATGAGCCAGGGCATTAGCGGGTAGGCTGGGTCCCCGAGGATCACTGTAGGCATCTGCACATCCACAAGAGTTGTTTTGGGGTCCGGGAAGTAAATACTTTCCTGCAGCCGTGTAAACAGACCAGAGTTCCTGAACACGCGAGCGTCATGAACCTTGCCCGGCCATCCGACGTTGATGTTGGTAAAACGTCCCCTATGGTCCACCAGTGCTTGCAGCACCATTGAAAAGTAGCCCTTTCTGTTAATGTACTGGCTGGCCTGGTGGTCCGGTCCCAGGATAGGGATGTGAGTCCCATCTATAGCCCCACCGCATTTTGGGAATCACATCGTGGCGAAACCATCTATGATGACCTGGCCGTTTCCCAGGGTCACTACCTTTGAGAGCAGTACCTTAACGATTGCGTTGGCTACTTGCATGACAACAACCCCCACGGTAGATTTGCCTACACCAAAGTGGTTCGCGACTGACCGGTAGCTGTCCGGCGTTGCAAGCTTCCAGAGGGCTATGGCCACTCGCTTCTGGACAGTCAGGGCTGCTCGCATCCGGGTGTCCTTGCGCTTCAGGGCAGGGGACAGCAACTCACAAAGTTCGAGGAAAGTCCCCTTTCGCATGCGAAAGTTTCGCAGCCACTGGGATTCGTCCCAGACCTGCAGCACTATGAGGTCCCACCAGTCCGTGCTTGTTTCCCGGGCCCAGAATCGCCATTCCACGATATCCACATGACCCATTGCCAACGTGATGTCCTGGGCGCTGGGGCTCGTGGTTTCTGACAGCTCTGTGCTACTCTCCGACTTCAGGCTCTCACGGCGGTGCCGTAGCCTCCTCGCCCGATTTCTCTGCATCTGCCTCAGGGAAAGGTGTATGATAAGCTGCGAGGTGTTGAGAACGGCCACAACTGCAGCGATGGTTGCAGTGGGATCCATGCTCGCAGTGCTGTGGCGTCCGCGCTGTCACTGATCAGAAAAGTGCGCGAACTGATTTCCCGCCGGCGCTTTCAGGGAGGTAGGGAGGTCGGTAGTGACGGACGGATGACGACAGTTACCCAAAAGCACCCTCTACACATTTTTTTACCCAGAAGGCATTGGCGGCTCGACCCATAATTCCAATGGGCAGCGGGGACTGCGGGAACTGTGGGATAGCTGCCCACAGTGCACCGCTTCCAATGTCGACGCTTGCCCCGTTAGTGTGGACTCACAAAGTCGAATTACTGTCCTTAGTGTGGACACACACGTTCGACTTTGCAATATCGATTCCACATATTCGATTTAAGTAAAATCGAACTACTCTCGTAGTGTAGACATACCCTAAGTGACCAGTGAGGTACTAGAGAAGCTGTTTTGGGCTGGTTGGT
>NW_020689745.1:0-3231 GCF_002925995.2 Terrapene triunguis
GCTGGGAGCAGCCTGGGGCCAAACCTCCCCCTGCAGCCCGGGAGTGACGGGGGGGGCGGGTCTTTCTCACCTCCCCTCCGAGCGGGGCCCCCCCTGGGGCAGGGGGCAGCTGCTCCTGGGTCCTAGCGATAAACCTAGCGACCTACAGCCCCCTGACCCTGACGCCTGGGGCCCCACCTCCTCTGGGCACAGTTGGGGGCATCATGCAGAAAAGCCACAGGATCAATGGTTTCAGAGTAGCAGCCGTGTTAGTCTGTATCCGCAAAAAGAACAGGCGTACTTGTGGCACCTTAGAGACTAACAAATTTATTTGAGCATAAGCTTTCGTGGGCTACAACCCACTTCTTCGGATGCATATTGAGTGAAACATATCGAGGAGATATATATACACACATACAGAGAGCATGAAAAGGTGGGAGTTGTCTTACCAACTCTGAGAGGCCAATTAAGTAAGAGAAAAAAAACTTTTGAAGTGATAATCAAGGTAACCAAGTACAGACAGTTTGATAAGAAGCAAGTGTGAGAATACTTACAAGGGGAGATAGATTCAATGTTTGTAATGGCTCAGCCATTCCCAATCCCTATTTAGCCCTGAGTTGATTGTGTCTAGTTTGCATATCAATTCCAGCTCAGCAGTCTCTCGTTGGAGTCTGTTTTTGAAGTTTTTCTGTTTTAAGATAGCCACCCGCAGGTCTGTCATAGAATGGCCAGACAGGTTAAAGTGTTCTCCCACTGGTTTTTGAGTATTATGATTCCTGATGTCAGATTTGTGTCCATTAATTCTTTTGCGTAGAGACTATCCGGTTTGGCCAATGTACATGGCAGAGGGGCATTGCTGGCACATGATGGCATATATCACATTGGTAGATGTGCAGGTGAACGAGCCCCTGATGGTATGGCTGATGTGATTAGGCCCTATGATGATGTCACTTAAATAGATATGTGGACAGAGTTGGCAGCGGGCTTTGTTACAAGGATAGGTTCCTGGGTCAGTGTTTTTGTTCAGTGATGTGTGGTTGCTGGTGAGTATTTGCTTTAGGTTGGGGGATCAATGGGAGGACAGAAAGGAGACTTCCATCATCCTGGGGGGTGGGGGACAAGGGGGCCTTCTCTGGAGACTGGGGATTGTTCCAGAGAGTTCCCACTATCAGGGACACAGAGGTGATGAGGTGCCTCCTGGGGGCCCCATCTCCCCTGGGCACAGGCAGCTTCTCCCAGCGCTATGTAGACATCCTGCATAGAAACCACAGGATCAATGGGGGGAGAGAAAGGAGACATGCAGATCCGGGGGAGGGGGGAAAAGCAGGGTTTCTATGGAGACTCAGGGTTGTTCCAGAGGATCCAGGAGTGACGGGGAGCTGGGGACACTCTGTGTGAGATTCATTCTGGTAACAGACTGGCACAGGGAGCAGTTGGTTGGAGCTGGTCTCTTGTCTCTACACCACACTCATAGGCTACCAGACCTGGGCCAGAGCTCCCAGCTCTGCTCCTCTCGCTCAGGTCATGGAGCTGTCATAGATTCATAGATTCTAGGACTGGAAGGGACCTCGAGAGGTCATTGAGTCCAGTCCCCTGCCCGCATGGCAGGACCAAATACTGTCTAGACCATCCCTGATAGACATTTATCTAACCTACTCTTAAATATCTCCAGAGATGGAGATTCCACAACCTCCCTAGGCAATTTATTCCAGTGTTTAACCACCCTGACAGTTAGGAACTTTTTCCTAATGTCCAACCTAGACCTCCCTTGCTGCAGTTTAAGCCCATTGCTTCTTGTTCTATCCTCAGAGGCTAAGGTGAACAAGTTTTCTCCCTCCTCCTTATGACACCCTTTTAGATACCTGAAAACTGCTATCATGTCCCCTCTCAGTCTTCTCTTTTCCAAACTAAACAAACCCAATTCTTTCAGCCTTCCTTCATAGGTCATGTTCTCAAGACCTTTAATCATTCTTGTTGCTCTTCTCTGGACCCTTTCCAATTTCTCCACATCTTTCTTGAAATGTGGTGCCCAGAACTGGACACAATACTCCAGCTGAGGCCTAACCAGAGCAGAGTAGAGCGGAAGAATGACTTCTCGTGTCTTGCTCACAACACACCTGTTAATACATCCCAGCATCACACTGTTGACTCATATTTAGCTTGTGGTCCACTATAACCCCTAGATCCCTGTCAGAGCTTTGCTACTTGGTTCCTCTGGTCCAGATAACCCACCCCTGGGCTCTAAACAAAACCCCTAATATCCACCCCCCAACATCACAAGGAGCACAGTGGGGACATACAACAGCAGTTTAATTCCAACGCTTTAATAAAAGTAGCACAACTTGTTGCATAGAAACTTGCCAGTGTGGGCATACCCTTGGGTAGCTAATCCTTCTTCCTCATCAGAGAGAGACTGACTTCTGTGCTCCTGAGCAGCCCTTTATATATGGTCCTCGCTGGCTCTGATTGGCTGCTGCAACAAGCCTTCCCTTGATTGGCTCTCTCAATAAGCCCTTTCCTCATTGGCTGGGTTCTGCATAGCCTCTCCAAGGCTGCTTTAACCCTTCTTCTGCCTGGGTGGAGCAGCTGCCCCACCACAGGAAGCGATGCAGATTGCTGCATCTAATCAATTCAAAAATTTCAGGGAACGTCTTAGGCAGCCATATAGAGATGGCAGATGATTTGGGTGAAAATTGGAAAATTATAAGGGGAAATGGGGGACCCGTGGATAGCTGCATCTGCTTCAACCAGTTCTGCACGTGTTTGTAGAATAAAGAGCCAGCTGATGGCAGCCACTAAGGCCTGGCTCAGCAAATGTACTTTGGTGATGCAAAGGCCAAATCTGAGATGTCTAGAAAATCACCGGAAGAACAGTAGGATTCACAAAGCCTGAGTTGATCACCTAGGCTCCCTGTACAATCATAGAACCATAGAATATCAGGGTTGGAAGGGACCTCAGGAGGTCATCTAGTTCAACCCCCTGCTCAAAGCAGGACCAATCCCAAACTAAATCATCCCAGCCAGGGCTTTGTCAAGCCTGACCTTGAAAACCTCTAAGAAAGGAGATTCCACCACCTCCCTAGGTAACGCATTCCAGTGCTTCACCACCCTCCTAGTGAAAAAGTTTTTCCTAATATCCAACCTAGACCTCCCCCACTGCAACTTGAGACCATTACTCCTTGTTCTGTCATCTGCTACCACTGAGAACAGTCTAGATCCATCCTCTTTGGAACCCCCTTTCAGGTAGTTGAA
>NW_020689746.1:0-1824 GCF_002925995.2 Terrapene triunguis
CGGCCGCTCCTCCGTGTGCCCGCGCAGGTGCACCAGCAGGTGGGAGCTGACGCCGTAGGCCTTGCCGCAGACGCCGCAGCAGTAGGGGCGCTCGTCCGTGTGCCCGCGCCGGTGCCGGGCCAGCTGGGAACGGGCGGCGAAGGTTTGGCCGCAGTCGGCACAGGAGTGGGGCTCGCCAGGCGCGTGGCAGGCCCGGCGGTGCTGAGCCAGCCGCCGGCCGTGGCGAAAGGCCCGCCCGCAATCGGCGCACCGGTGCGGCTCAGCGCCACGGTGAGTCTCCTGGTGACGCCGGAGATTGGCCTTCTGGCTGAAGCCGCGGCCGCATTGGGCGCACCGGTGGGGCCGCTCGCCTGTGTGGGTCAGCTGGTGCTTCGCCAGGTTCGACCGCTCGCTGAACCCTTTGCCGCACTGCGGGCACCGGTGGGGCTTCTCGGCCAGGTGACTCTTGCCGTGCTGGGCCAGGGCCGAGGCGGTCCCGTAGGCCTTGCCGCAGTCAGCGCAGCGGTGCGGCCTGTCGGCCAGGTGGGCCTGGCGGTGCCGGTTGAGGGTGGAGCTCTGGCCGAAGGACTTGCCACAATCCGGGCACCCATAGGGGCGCTCGCCCGTGTGGGTGCGTTGGTGCTTGACGCAGGACGAGCTGCGGGAGAAGGCTTTGCCGCATTCGCCGCAGCGGTACGGGCGCTCCCGGCAAGCAGGAGCAGGGGGAGTTACCGGCTTGGTGGCTTCATCCTCCTCGGCCTTGGAGATAGGGAAAGGCATCAGGGTCAAGGGTTCCCCTCGGGCTTTCACGTCAACATCCCCGTTGAGAGGCTCCATCTTGGCCATGGTCATCCATGTTGCCTGTCCCTCTTGGGCCTTTGTGTAAACAGACCCTTTGGGTGGCAGCATCCTGGTGTCTTCGGCCTCCTCCTCTGTCTTAGGGACAGACAATGAATCTGAGGCTACACGTTCCGGCTGGCCCACACCAGGAACATCCATGTTTGGAGGCATCATCTTGGCCATAGTCATCCACGGTGAACATCCCCCTCGTGCCTTCACAGCAACATCCCCGTTGAGAGGCTCCATCTTGGCAGTCTCCTCCTCCTCTTCGACCTTAGGGACAGTCGGTGAGACGGAGGCTGAACGTCCCCATTGGCCCTTCCCGGGAATGTCCATATTGGGAGTCAACATGTTGGCCACGGTCATCCATACTGCATGCCCCCTGGTGGCCTCAACAACATCCCCTCTGAGACACGCCATCTTGGCGACTTCCTCCTCCTCCGTCTTGGGGCCAGTCAATGACACGGAGGTCAGGCCTCCCTCTTGGGCATTTCCGGGAACTTCCCCGATTGGTGGCGCCATCTCAGCAGCTCTGTTGTCCTCGGGCTGACATCTGGGCCCATGACCTGAGGAACAAGCAAGGGGGTGCTGAGTACAAGGGCCGCCAGAGAACGCCGGCCACCCACTGACACTGTCATGGGAGCGTCCTGCTCCTCAGCCCATGCACGAGAGTCTGGGGACAGGAGGAGAAAGACATTGAACTGGGGACAGTTCCGCTCACGCTCCCCGGCGACCCAAGACACATGTGGGGTTCTGTCTGGAGAGAGGTGGGACCAATTGGGAACTGTGTGTCTTAGAGAGGAGATGGAAAAGAAGGCATGATACGCCTTCGTCCATCCATCTTCCTACCCATCCATCCACGTACATGACCATCTCACCTATCCCCATACGCACTTCTCTATCCATTTATCCATCCAACCCCCAAACAATCCATCCATCCCCCCTATGCCTCTCTATCCATGTATCTATCCCCATACATCCTCCCATCTATTCATCCACCCCCCC
>NW_020689747.1:0-6444 GCF_002925995.2 Terrapene triunguis
TCTAAGAGGCAATACTTCCCCTCTCGCAAGCACGGAGTCTGAGTGTAACAGAACATGTTTAATAACATGAGGTAAACGACATCAGCATAAAATTGGAAAAACACCACAAACAAGATTCATAACTCAAACCATGAGCAAAACCCACCCCAGCAAATTGGGCTGTGTCCTTTCCCTATGGTTCTTGAATCCAGCAACCCAAAAATCACCCAGAGTCCCCAAAGTCCAACACCCCCAAAGTCTCTTGGGTCCAGCAACCACCCAAAGTCCCAAAAGTCCAACAACCCCCAAAGTCTCTGTCCCTGATCAGTGCAGCCCCAGAGTAAAAGGGGGGGCACGCAGGGTGTTAAGGGGCACCTTACGTGATCCGAGGCTGGCCAGCCATCTGTTTCTCCGTGGGAGTTCCGCCGCAGCCTTTACCACAAGTCAGTCCACTTTCCTGCCATCCCACGAACTGCTCCGCTCTACAAGCTGCTCCGCTCCGCTCACCGACCTGTGAGCCGTTCCAGCCGTCCCCACAAACAGCTCCGCTCGCCGTTCCTTGGGCCACTCCAACCGGCCCCGCAAGGCTCCACACCGCTCGCTGCTCCTTTAGTCGTCCCCACAAATTGCTCCGCCAGCTGCTGAGCAATATAGCTTCAGGCTCCCCCACTAGTTAACACAGCACTCAGTGATCTCAGCTCTTAATAACTTTAGCTCTTTTGTGATTTCAGCTCTTAGCGATTCCAGCTCATAGTATAGTAGGGGAGCCCCAGTGCTGGTGCACCATTGGCCCAAAGTGAATTCAGCTCAGCAGCCTGTAACTAGACTCCTAAGGGAATCAAAGTTAGCTCTGACATTCAACAGTGGAGAGAGGAGGCGGTGCAATTGGTGTTTCAAACCCTCAGAGGGGGGCCCATACCATCAGGTACAAATACCTGTCCCCATCCTCTCTCAATTCACTGTGTTTTGTAACCCATGCCCCTTGTCAAGCAAGTGCTACTTAGGTAATGGTGAAGAACTCACTCAGTCCTTCTGTCATACAACAGTTCCACTGGCCTTGATTCACAGAATCAGGGTAACAAAACTTTATTCTTCCTGCCCCAATAATAGAGAAACTGGGGATCCCACACCAGCCAAAGTAACCACTTTCAGTTACTGTGTTTCATGCCAGGCGAGTGGGTGTGCCTATGCAAACAAGATCAGCCCCTGGAGTTCTTTTCCACACTCGCCATAATTCACCACCAGATGTCAGGGTAGAGCTCATCCTGACTCTGCTTACACTAGTTGAATAGAATATAATAGAATAGACTCACCTGTACTAGTTTAGAATATAATAGAATAGACTCTCATATACTAGATTAGACTAGGCCTAGAATAGAGTAGAATAGACCCCCCCTGTTCCTGCTATGAATAGAATAAAATAGAATAGAATAGACACACCTGTACTAGTGGAGGAGAAGAGAAGAGAAGAGAAGAGAAGAGAAGAGACACACCTGTACTAGTGGAATAGAATAGAATAGAATAGACCCACCTATACTGGAGTTTCAAAAGCACTTACAACTTTAGGAGCATACGTCCCTTTTAAAGTTTCTGATACCCAAAGACTGCAGATCCGTTGATTAAGAGTAGGTCTTTTTTACTCAATTTGTTTTCACAGTGGAACAGCAATTTGTTGTGTGTCTGAGTTAATGACTCAAGAGTGTCAAAATAACAGGCTCAATTGGAATTATGTAATCTAAGATTATCAATTAGAGATTAATACATCACTATAGAGAATACAGAAAATAAGAGAATACATTGCCACCCTTTGTTGACGGACTAAGAGCTGGAGCTATGTCTCTCCTGCATGTGGAAGGGATGCACAGTTTTCATTCCCCAAAACTAAGTTACCATGCCAGTATTATTGTATAGCTTGTTGGAGAAAGGAAACCTGTTGCCAAGAATATTCTCCCAGAAGCATATGTTGTGATGTTCTATACATTCTGGGTTTATCTGATTTGTCACACATACTCTTTGTTGAAGGTAAAGATTCTAAAGAATAGTTAATATATAAATGAATCAAATACACAGAAAGAAAGAAGTCAAGGTTTTAATATTTACTAACAGGTGCTAACAAATTTAACTTCTTAGAAATATAAAGCTGATTGGGAAGAACAAAATAATTCACTAATCTCCAGGAGCCGGCAAACAGGGCTGCTAACAGGGGAGTTTGAGTGGCAGTGAGTCTCATTGGAGGAGAAGGTATCTGTACTTGCGTCTGTCTTTGTAGTGCTTGTACGTGTAGAGGCCTGTAGGGGCAGTGTGCTGCAAGGGCAGCTGAGCCCTGAGCCCTGAGTAGGGGGCAGAGCTTGGCTGATTAGGGGGCCTATAAAAGCGGCCGCCTAGCCAGGCAGCGGCACAGGAGCCAGCTAACAGGGGAATTTGAGTGGGAGTTTGCAGGGGGAGGTGGCAGGGGAGGCAGGAGGGCGCGGTGTCCCGTGTGCTGTGTTTCCCCAGGTGTGGTGGGCAGAGACAACAGCAGCCATGAGCCAAGCAGCAGGGGACACAATGCAGATGATTGCATGTGGCAGTTGCGGTATGTACATGGTCCTAGCGGGGGTGCCTGACCAGAGGTATGTCTGCATGAAGTGTCGCCTAATAGAGCTGCTGGAAGAAAAGATCCGAGGTTTGGAGATGCAGGTAGATACCCTGGTAGAGTTTAGAAGGGGGTTCGAGCAGCTAATGGAGCAAAGGCAAGGAGTGGCTGAAGGGGACTGCTCAGGGGTACAGGTGGAAGCAGGGGCTAAGGCCTGTGAGGGGGGAATTACAGGGGGAGAACAAGGGCAGTGGAAGCATGTGACCGTGAGAAGCAGGCCAAGGAAAAGGAGGGCCAGTGAAGGGGAAATAGAGCTCAGGAACAGATTTGGGTGTCTGGAAAACGAGGAAGGGGTGCAGCAGGTAGTAATTGAAGGTGGGAGGGTGAGGAAGAAGAGAAGAGCAGCTAGTCCCATAGAAAGAGAGGAGGAATTGATGGAGACAGCCCCAAATCTGGGCCCCGGGAGGACACAGGATGGCATAAGGGGGATTATGAGGGAAAATAGGAACGGACAGGGGTTGCGACTAGAGGGAACAGGGGATAGATTAGTAGATCGCACTGTCACCAGCAAAGGCAGGTTTACATGATTGGGGACTCCTTACTGAGGAGGTTAGACAGGCCTGTGACCAGGGCGGACCCAGAGAACAGAAGGGTGTGCTGTCTGCCAGGCGCTAAGATACGGGATGTGGACCTGCAGTTGAAAAGGATCCTAAAAGGAGCAGGTAAGAACCCCTTGATCATCCTTCACGTAGGAACGAATGACACAGCTAGGTTCTCACTGGAGAGAATCAAGGGAGATTATGCCAGGCTGGGGAGGACACTTAAGGAAATCGAGGCTCAGATCATCTTCAGTGGGATTCTGCCTGTTCCTAGAGAAGGGCAGCAAAGGGCTGACAGGATTGTGAGGATAAATAGTTGGCAAAGGGAATGGTGCTATAAGGAGGGCTTTGGGATGTATGGCCACTGGGAGGCTTTCGGGGACAGACAGCTGTTCTCACGGGATGGACTTCACCTAAGTAGGGAAGGAAATAGACTTCTGGGAGGGAGGCTGGCTCATCTCATCAAAAGAGCTTTAAACTAGGAATTTGGGGGAGACGATTGGGAGATGTCCAGTTAATCTCCACGCCAGATTACAAGGAGGGTGACAAGATAAGAACAGATATAGCCGGCGGGAAAAGATTGGATATAAGGAGGAGGGGGGGGGATGGATACTAGACTAATAGGTCATACTGGCAATACGGTGTCCGTACCAAATTGGACAATGAATGTGAGAGAGGCTAAACGGCATAAATTAAAATGTTTATACACCAATGCGAGAAGCCTAGGTAACAAAATGGAGGAATTGGAGCTCCTGGTCCGAGAAATGAAACCAGATATTGTAGGAATAACCAAAACGTGGTGGAACGGTAGTCATGACTGGAGTACAGGTATGGAAGGGTATGTGCTGTTTAGGAACGACCGGAACAAAGGTAAAGGTGGGGGAGTAGCACTGTATGTCAATAATGAGGTAAACTGTAAAGAAATAATAAGTGATGGAATGGATAAGACGGAGTCTGTCTGGGCAATACTCACATTGGGTAAAAAAACTACTAGAGCCTCCCCTGGGATAGTGCTTGGGGTGTGCTATAGACCGCCGGGATCTACCCTGGATATGGACAGAGAACTCTGTAATGTTTTTAGGGAAGTAAATACTAATAGGAACTGTGTAATCATGGGAGACTTTAACTTCCCGGATATAGATTGGGGAACAAATGCTAGTAACAATAATAGGGCTCAGATTTTCCTAGACGTGCTAGCTGATGAATTCCTTCATCAAGTAGTTGCTGAACCGACGAGGGGGGATGCCATTTTAGATTTGGTTTTGGTGAGTAGTGAGGACCTCGTTGAGGAAATGGTTGTAGGGGACAACCTTGGCTCGAGTGATCATGAACTAATTCGGTTTAAACTAAATGGAAGGATTAACAGAAATAAATCTGAGACTAAGGTTTACAATTTCAAAAGGGCTAACTTTAATAAATTAAGGCGACTAGTTAGGGAAGTGGATTGGACTAACATATTTATGGATCTAAAGGCGGAAGGTGCCTGGGATTATTTCAAGTTGAAGTTGCAGCAGCTGTCGGAGGCCTGTATCCCGAGAAAGGGAAAACGGTTCATAGGCACGAGATTTAGACCGAGCTGGATGAGCGAGCGTCTCGGAGGGGTGATTAAGAAAAAACAGAAAGCGTACAAAGAGTGGAAGAGGGGAGGGATCGACAAAGAAACCTACCTTATAGAGGTCAGAGCATGTAGAGATGGAGTGAGAAAGGCCAAAAGCCGTGTAGAGTTGGACCTTGCGAGGGGAATTAAAACCAATAGCAAGAGGTTTTATAGCCATATAAATAGGAAGAAAACAAAGAAAGAAGAAGTGGGACCGCTGAAGACTGTAGATGGAGTGGAGATTAAGGATAATCTAGGCATGGCAGAATATCTAAATGAATATTTTGCATCGGTCTTTAATGAGGATAATGAAGGGTTTAGGAATAGAGGCAGCGTGACAGAGGGGAATAAAGGAGGGGGGGTTGACATTACCGTATCCGAGGTAGAAGCCAAACTTCAACAGCTTAACGGGACTAAATCAGGCGGACTGGATGATCTTCATCTGAGAATATTAAAGGAACTGGCGCAAGAAATTGCAAGCCCGTTAGCGATAATTTTTAATGAATCTGTAAACTCGGGGGTGGTACCGTTGGACTGGAGAATAGCTAATGTGGTTCCTAATTTCAAGAAGGGGAAAAAAAGTGACCCGGGTAACTATAGGCCTGTTAGTTTAACATCTGTAATATGCAAGGTCTTGGAAAAAATTTTGAAGGAGAAAGTAGTTAAGGACCTTTAGGTCAATGGCAATTGGACAAATTACAACATGGCTTTACGAAAGGCAGATCGTGCCAAACCAACCTGATCTCCTTCTTTGAGAAAGTAACAGATCTTTTAGATAAAGGAAATGCGGTGGATCTTATATACCTCGATTTCAGTAAAGCGTTTGATACGGTACCTCATGAGGAATTATTGGTTAAATTGGAAAAGATGGGGATCGATATGAAAATCCAGAGGTGGATAAAGAACTCGTTAAAGGGGAGACTGCAGAGGGTCGTACTGAAAGGTGAACTGTCAGGTTGGAGGGAGGTGACCAGTGGAGTTCCTCAAGGTTCGGTTTTGGGTCCGATTTTATTTAATCTATTTATTACTGACCTCGGAACCGAATGTAGGAGTGGGCTGATAAAGTTTGCGGATGACACAAAGTTGGGAGGTATTGCCAATTCGGAGAAGGATCGGGATATCCTGCAGGGTGACTTGGATGATCTTGTAAACTGGAGTAATAGTAATAGGATGAAATTTAATAGTGAAAAGTGTAAGGTGATGCATTTACGGGTGACTAACAAGAATTTTAGTTATAAGCTGGGGACGCATCGGTTAGAAGTAACGGAGGAGGAGAAGGACCTCGGAGTCCTGGTTGATCGAAGGATGACTATGAGTCGGCAATGTGACGTGGCCGTGAAAAAAGCTAATGCGGTCTTGGGATGCATTAGGCGAGGTATTTCCAGTAGAGATAAGGAGGTGCTGCTTCCGTTGTACAAGGCGCTGGTGAGACCTCATTTGGAGTACTGTGTGCAGTTCTGGTCTCCCATGTTTAAAAAGGATGAACTCAAACTGGAACGGGTGCAGAGAAGGGCCACTAGGATGATCCGAGGAATGGAAAACCTGTCGTATGAAAGGAGACTCGAGGAGCTTGGTTTGTTTACCCTAACCAAAAGAAGGCTGAGGGGGGATATGATTGCTCTCTTTAAATATATCAGAGGGATAAATACCAGGGAGGGAGAGGAATTATTTCAGCTCAGTACTAATGTGGACAC
>NW_020689748.1:0-3493 GCF_002925995.2 Terrapene triunguis
TTAAGCACACTGTAATGCTGATGGACTAGCACTAAAGAAGTAGCGCTATAGAAAAAATTCTGATTTGACAGAATGATGCAAATAATATAATTTTTTTAATTTGTCAACATTTTATTGGAAATTTATATGAAGAGGTATTGAAACAAGGATTTGTTTTTAATTAAAAACAATCTTTCTCGCTTTTTTGGCTGCAAAATCAGTAATAATGTCATTGTATGACAAAGACAAAGTGATGTCTTGTTCGATTGCAGGAATAGCAAGACCAGTCAAGCATTCCTGACTCATTGTAGAACGGAGATAGTTTTTAATGAGCTTTAGTTTTGAGAAACTCCGTTCTCCTGATGCTACTGTTACAGGAATCGTCAGTAGAATATGAGTGGCAATGTACACATTAGGATATATGTCAACAAGTTTGCTGGTATGAATAAACTGTACAATGTCCATCACCGATTTTGCATGTGGCAACATTGGTGACAGTGTACTCAATTCTTCGTACAGTTCAAGTCCATTTAAATCAAAACTATCACCGTGCTTCAGGAGGCTCTCTAGGTTCTTGCGCTGTGACCTTGAGCTAGTGTGAAGACACCTCACAAGGCGCTCCGCCCTGACTGAGACACAATAGAGTTGGAAACCCATGTCATTTTTACAAAGCCACTTTTTAGTTTTAAATGTATAGTGGGCATCAGTCTTAATGTTAGTTACAACTCTATATCAACCTTCTACTGTAAATAGATCAATGGCATTATCCAGTTTAATAAGCTGGGTTTCCGAGCAGTGGGGAAATATAACCCCTAGTTTTCCTCCTAGGTAAAGCACAAAGTGACCAAAATGAAGTCAGCACAGAATCATCTCATCTAGATTAAGGTAGCACAGAAATGTTACAGAAGTCCTATTGTGCCTCATTTTTGTTTGGAAAGACATTAGCAATAGCAGCACATTTTGGGCACTGCCAGAAATACATGATAAATCACTGCCTCTAAAGTTCCATCAAAAATTGGCATTTTCACAGCTCTCGCATGATCTGCTACACAGATTCTTCACAAGGAAGTGTCCCTGGCCTTTTTCACTCATATTAACCATGTATTTACTTTATGAAAGTTGGACAAAACATTGTGAAAATGTAAGACATTGGCTGCCCAACCTCTGGGCTGGCAAAAGCTATACTGACTCACTGGGAAAAAAAGCAAGAGAATTACAACATATGGTCACTCTATACCAGGGGTCGGCAACCTTTCAGAAGTGGTGTGCCAAGTTCACTGTAATTTAAGGTTTCCCATGCCAGTAATACATTTTAACATTTGTAGAAGGTCTCTCTCTATGTCTATATTATATAAATAAACTATTGTTGTATTTAAAGTAAATAAGGTTTTTAAAATATTTAAGAAGCTTCATTTAAAATCAGATTAAAATGCAGATCTTATCAATTTAGTGTGATCCTTGCCTGGGATCCTTGTCTGGGGTTCCAGCCACCAGCCCCGCTCAGCCCACTGCCGGTCTGGGGTCCAGCTACTGGCCCTAATCAGCCCACTGCCGGTCTGGGATTCCATTCACTCAGCCGGCAGCGGGCTGAGCGGGCCGGTGGTGAGCTGAGCGGGACCGGTGGGGGGGCTGAGTGGCTCAGTCCGTTGCCAGTCTGGGGTGCCGGCAGCACTCAGCCTGCTGCTGCTCTGGGGTTCTGGCTGCTGGCCCCTTGCCAGTCGGGGTCCCAGCCGCCGGCCCCGCTCAGCCTGCCGCCGGCCCCGCTCAGCCCCCCACCGGCCCCGCTCAGTCCGCTGCCAGCTGACTGAATGGAACCCCAGGCCGGCAGCGGGTTGAGTGGCTCAGACGGGGTCTCAGCCGCCGGCCTGCTCAGCCTGTTGCCAGCCTGGGGTTCCTTGGGGGTTCCCAGGCCAGCAGCAGGCGCTGAGTGGGGCCGGTGGCTGAGACTCCGGCTGGCAATGGGGCATCAGCCGGAACCCCAGAGCAGCGGTGGGCTGAGCCGCTCAGCCTGCCACGGCGTGCCATCAAAAATCAGCTTGTGTGCCACCTTTGGCACGTGTGCCGTAGGTTGCCGACCCCTGCTCTATACACTAGTAAGGAGATGAGCATATTGCAGTTGTTGGAGGGCTCTATTTAGCAGTAACAGGGCTATAGGAAAGTCAGTCAACATTTTTTGTTTCTCTGATGAAAACTGGCCCACTCCCTGCCCCAAACCAAACTTGTCACAAATAATTGTCAACAACTTAATTTTCTGTTTTTGGCTAAGATATTGATTTTTTTTAAAAAAAATATTGAAATTGAATTCAGGGATTGTTAGCAAGCATTTTTGGCAAACAAAGTTGTTCAATGACAATCTAAATGGCAACACAATACTGCTTTCATGCTTGGCTCACCCCCCAGCCTGCTGGTCCAACAGCTGCAGTAGAGGAGGAGATAGGTGGAAAACTGCAGGACCCCAAAATCCACCTCTTGGGGTGCAGAGTGGCAACAGCAGCAGCAAACCCTCAGGTCCGATCACACGCCAATGGGCACCACCGCCAGCCCCACGGACCATGGTGAAGTTAGCCCAGCATCTGATCTCAGGGACGGGGCACCCACGAAGCCACAGCAGCTCATCCTGCCCTGCGCAGCTCCCCCCGGATGAGATGGATCGCTGCCAGCCCGGGGGAGAGACGCGCTCCCCAGCTAGGGTGACCAGATCCAGATGTCCTGATTATATAGGGCCAGTCTCAATATTTGGGGCTTTGTCTTATATAGGCACCAATCACCCACACCTAGGGTGACCAGACAGCAAGTGTGAAAAATCAGGACTGGGGGGGGGGGGTAATAGGAGCCTATATAAGAAAAAGACCCAAAAATTGGGACTGTCCCTATAAAAGTGGGACATCTGCTCACCCTATCCCAACCCCCTGTCCTGATTTTTCACACATGCTATCTGGCTCTCCCCAGCCCAGCCACGCGTGACCATTCCAATCCTGGCTGGCTGCCGAGGAGGAAGTGAGTTACTTTCACTTTCATTCCTCAGCAGGCAGCCAGCCAGCCTCCCCCCTCCTCCCCAACACCTCACCCAACCCAGCCCTGCCGGAGGGGAGGAGAGAGAGAGAGAAGGGGGGGGGAGAAAGGGGGAGTGCTCCGTGGGGTGGGGGGAGAAGAATGGATGTTATGGGGGACAACAAAGGATACTGGTGCCAGAGCTGCCGAGCCTGCCTCACCTCACACCGGGGGGGAAAGAGTCACACTCACAGGTGAGTTCCTTCCCCCACCCCTCCCCTTCCCTTCCCAGAGACCCCAGCAGCCAATCCCCTCCCTCAGACTGTGCTGCATTCGACTCTCTCTAGGACCCAGCAGCCCTGCTGTTAAATGCTCCACTGCTTCCCGTCTGTCCGGGCTCCGGGCAGAGCGGTGCCCCCAGGTAGCGTGGTGCCCTAGGCGGCTGCCTGTTCTGCCTATGGCTAAGGACGGCCCTGCTTATCAAGGCAAGATAGCCCTGCCTATTAATGATGGCCGTCAGGCA
>NW_020689749.1:0-4048 GCF_002925995.2 Terrapene triunguis
CAGCCAGGCCCAGCCTGGGGAGCTCACCATGGTGAGAGACACGAGACCTCGGATCTTATGGAGCTCAGAATTAAAGCCAGACGCTGCTTCTCTTGGCAATAGACGCACCCGTACTCATATGCTCACACATTCACACACACGCTCACACTGACCTGCCCCCAAACACACACATTAAGGACTGGTCAACATCTAACTGAGTGATTGAGTCCTGCATGCCAGATGAGCGGGGAGTGATATTACTGTGATAAGAACATAAGAACGGCCATACGGGGTCAGACCAATGGTCCATCTAGCCCAGTGTCCTGTCTTCTAACAGTGACTGGTGCCAGATACCTCAGAGGGAATAAACAGAACAGGGCAATTATCAAGTGATCCATCCCCTGTCATCCAGTCCCAGTGTGTTGTGCTACCTTAACAGTCTATCAATGTAGGATTTTAATGAATGGTCTGTTTTGGGGGGGTTTGTTTGTTTGATTGATTGTTTGTTTTAGTGCCTCAATTCAGTGGGGAGAATTAAATAATTGTCGCAAAACTTGTATGTATCTTTAAAATGAGCTAGTAAGAGACCTTAAGGAGAAGGGAAACTGATCCTTGGTTTAAATGCATGAATCTTAGATTGCAGAGAATAAACATGTTTTTGAAAATTCACTCTGATGATGTCAGGCACTTTTCTAAATATATTATCTAATTCCAGGCTCTATTATGAGTCTGCAAAGGTGTACAAGATGGAGCAATTCTATTGGAAAAAGGCAAATATAGTGCGCATCTTTAAAAAAGGGAAGAAGGAGAATGTGGGAAACTACAGACTGATCAGCCTCACCTCAATCCCTGGAAAAATCATGGAACAGGTCCTCAAGAAATCCATTTTGAAGCACTTGGAGGAGAGGAAGGTGATCGGGAACAGTCAACATGGATTCACCAAGGGAAAGTCATGCCTGACCAACCTGATTGCCTTCTATGATGAGATAACTGGCTCTGTGGATATGGGGAAAGTGGTGAACGTGATATATCTTGACTTTAGCAAAGCTTTTGATACGATTTCCCACAGTATTCTTGCCAGCAAATTAAAAAAATGTGGATTGGATGAATGGACTATAAGGTGGAAAGAAAGCTGGCTAGATTGTTGGGCTCAACAGGTAGTGATCAACGGCTCGATGTCTAGTTGGCAGCTGGTATCAAGCAGAGTGCCACAGGGGTCGGTCCTAGGGCTGGTCTTTTTCAACATCTTCATTAATGATCTGGATGATCGGATTGATTGCACCCTCAGCAAGTTCGCAGATGACACTAAGCAGGGAGGGAGAGGTGGATATGCCAGAGTGACCTAGACAAATTGGAGGATTGGGCCAAAAGAAATCTGATGAGGTTCAACAAGGACAAGTGCAGAGTCCTGCTCTTAGGACGGAAGAATCCCATGCACCGCTACAGGCTGGGGACCAACTGGCTAAGCAGCAGTTCTGCAGAAAAGGACCTGGGGATTACAGTGGACGAGAAGCTGGATATGAGTCAGCAGTGTGCCCTTGTTGCCAAGAAGGTTGGATATTAGGAAACACTCTTTCACTAAGAGGGTGGTGAAGCACTGGAATGGGCTACCTAGGGAGGTGGTGGAATCTCCATCCTTAGAGGTTTTTAAGGCCCGGCTTGACAAAGCCTTGGCTGGGATGATTTAGTTGGGGTTGGTCCTGCTTTGAGCAGGGGGTTGGACTAGATGACCTCCTGAGGTCTCTTCCAATCCTAATCTTCTATGATTCTATAACTATTGCTTTCCCCAGACTTGTGGCCACTTAGCATAGGATTTTGGTGTGCCACAGAAGAAGCATTCAGAGGTGGAGTAAAAGCTCCTGGCAAAGTCATGTTGCACGAGTTGTACCCTGGTATGAAGGCCATTTAACTAGACCTGCCTGTTGAGGTCTTACTAGACAATGTCAACATTCAACTCCAACAAGAAGCTAGTCCTTACTTTTGCAAAAGAATCTTTCGTCTGTTATACAGTTTGTCCTTCCATTCTCCCTCTCCAATTCAAACCATGCCCTGCTAGTTAAAACCCCAGAAAACAGTGTCTCCCATATTTCTGTGTAGGAAGTCTTCATTTCAGACCCACTGAGAGAATATTGTGGCCTCTCATGATGCTACTAAAGTACTCTTTGAAAGGAGTCATGCCAGTCTTCTGGGAGAGCATGAGTAGTGATAGCATCTTGGTGCAGCTGCTCTGTCGGAGATGCAAACAAACAAACAAACAAACAAAAAAGAATCCAAACAAAAACAAACAAAACCCTGACCTTTCTCATAAAAATAGGGGGTTTCCCGAGTGCCCCAGCTAAAATGTCCCCACCTTTCACTTTTAGGTGAATGAGTGTGTTGGCTGTTGTCTTCCACCCCAGAAGTGGCTGCATTTCAGAGGTACTTTCCTCTTCTTCTAGAAAGGATGGTGTTATACTTTGAATATTGTATGGTAAAGAGCACTTGGATGGGTGTGGCACTCTGTACCCCAAAGCAACACCCTGGAACCCCCATATTCACCAATGTCAGGTAATTATGATAGGTTTCATACAAAGCATGCCATATAAGGTATCATATAGAAAGTCATGATCTGCTGATACCCATTGTTCTGTCCAAATCTGTATATCATTAGTGTGTATAAGTTATAAGATGATAAGATTTTTCTGTATGGTTGTTACCAAAATACGTTACAAGCTGAAGAGTCTCTGCGGCCAGGTGGGTGTTGACCGCCCATTAATCAACTGTGTGATGCAACTACACAACGGAAACTGCTCGATCACTGTGATTTGGTGACTGATCACTGGGACTCAGCAAAGCCCATCAGGACATGCCTGGGCTAGTGTCTGTGAGGCCCGTGGGCCAAGGGTATAAAACAAGGGCAATAGCATCATGTCTTGGCCTTTCTCCCTCCCCCACTTACGCTGGAAGCAATGAAAATGCTGGAAAGGCAGAAGACTTGAACTGAAGGAGATTGATCCCCAGTGAAGCTTGTGTATTAGGAACTGTAACCTCCAGTTGGGTGAGAAAACTACTTGATCTAAATATTGCCTAGTGTTATAAGGTTTAAGATTTAGATTGTGCACTTACCTTTTATTTTCTTTGGTAACCATCTCTAACTTTTTATGCCTACCACTTATAATTACTTAAAATCTATCTTTCTGTAGTTCTGTTTTCTATTTTACCTAAAACAGTGTATTTTGCTTGAAATGCTTAGGAGTTCTCAGCTGAGTTACACAGGCATATGCATGTCCTCTCCACATTGAGGAAGGAGCGGACTGGGTAGTAAACCGACATTGGTCAGGCTTCTGACCAGGTCTAGACGGTACAGCTCTGGAGTGCAAGGCTGGGGAGAGGGGGGGAGTTGGCTGGTGCCTTTCTGTGATTCATAAGTGTCTCTCTGAGGATTCATGCAATCTAACTGGGTGTGGAACTCCATATACTGGTGGCTGAGTGGGGCAAGGAGGGGTTTGCTGCTTGTCACTAGCAAAGCGTTGTGAGAGACAGATCAGGCTGGAGAGTATCCCAGCTCCGGGCTGTACCCTGGGGATCATGTCACAGTGGGATCCTTTATCAGTGATATTTGGAAGAGAGGCAACAGACAACAACAGTCATTCTGCTGATGCTGCAGTGATTTTGGGGTAATGGGATAGTTTGTCAGCCATGCACCTATTCCTCTGGCTATCAGGCCAGTAGGCCAGCCATAAAATGCACAGGGTAGGGAGGAAATTATCAGGGGGTAGCCGTGTTAGTCTGTATCCACAAAAACAAGGAGTCCGGTGGAACCTTAAAGACTAACAGATTTATTTGGGCATAAGCTTTCGTGGGTAAAAAACCCACTTCTTCAGATGCATGGAGTGAAAATTACAGGGTAGGGAGGAATCTCTTTATCTCTTGATTTATAAAATGGGCTTTCCAAGCAGCTTTTTGGAGCTGGGCAATGTCTGCTTGTATGTCTGGGAAGCATCTAGCACATTGTGGCCTCTAAATAAATAATACTCTGGGTATATGTGTGAAGATTAAAACATACGCTGCTCACTGTCTGCTGCTTTCT
>NW_020689750.1:0-5814 GCF_002925995.2 Terrapene triunguis
CCCTCCCTATTTTCCCGGACGTGTCCGGCTTTTTGGGATTTCCTCCCGGACGGGGATTTGAGGCCCAAAAAGCCGGACATGTCCGGGAAAATCCGGACGTATGGTAACCCTAGTGTCCGCAGGTCCGGCACGTGGATAACACAACCTGACCAAGAAGCCACAACAAACAAGCAAGAGGAATTGTATTATATAAAGTTGTCTTTCGTATTCTCCTTTTGTAGTTATTCCATAAAAACTAATGCTCCTTTTATGTGTAAATGTTCATGTATAATATTTCTCTTTGTGAGCCTAAGGCAGCTCAGAGCTGTGGCACTATGAGCTGAGGACCTGTCCCTTCATCTTCTATCTGTGATTAAAAATTGATATTAAAGAGAAATCCATCCAGGTTCATGTAAATCAGTGAGCGGTGTTGTCTATGTTACATGCAGAGCTCTTGGGGCTGGGTACACAGACCAGTTTTTGAGAAGACTGCTAGAGTGGGTGACTTCTCAGAGATCAGGACTCCAGCTGGGAAGTGTGTAATATGATGAGTTACTTTACTGTAACTCTGAACAGCCTTTGACAACATGTCCCTTTGGTGGTGGTATTGCGTGTTATCAGTGCCCTTTGATTTATGCTGTTAGTGTGGAGCTAAGGTTCTGGCTGTTGAGATGCAGCTGCTGCTCTTTAAGAGCATCTCTGGCTTCCTGGGAACCCATTCCTGAGTTGTAACTTTCTATAAGACAGAAGGTTTCTGGGGATGGGGAAGGCCAGAGAAGACTAGAACCACCTTCCCATGGCATCTGAAAATGG
This sequence comes from Terrapene triunguis, assembly GCF_002925995.2. NCBI lineage: Eukaryota > Metazoa > Chordata > Testudines > Emydidae > Terrapene > Terrapene triunguis. Next base: position 793 of record NW_020689750.1, read on the forward strand.
GCTGAACTCACTGTAAATAGCCTCTGACCTACTTACTGCACAGAAGCCAACTGATATCCCACCCAGGGTGGCTGTGTCACTGGAAACCTCTGGAAAGCTAATTGCTCTCTGATAATCATGCACTTTTTGTGATAGTCACCTTCCATCTTCTGTCCCTCTCACCAGAGAGGTGACAGACAAGGAGCCTCCTTGTGTATTACATTCTCTTCTGTGGAGAAAATAGACTGAATGTCACTGAAAGGGTTAAAATTATATTAGCAGAAGTATCTTTTAAACCCCTCAAAAATAATTTTATTGCATATCAAATCAGCTGCTAATCCCAGCATTGGTATGTTTGAAAACCTAGTACCTACTGATTCACCTCTTTCTGGTTTTGGTTTTAATCCTGGGGAATCAGAGTTTACACTGTCTTTTGTGTCCTCAAAGTTACAGTCTGATATCACAAATGGGCAGGGACCAAGACCTCACCTGAAGCTGGGGCAGAGGGAAAAGTCAGCTGCTGCAGTACATATCTGGAATCCCCCAGGGCACAAAATGCATAGAGGGCTCGGATACTGTCTCATCACTGTGTGATAACAGCTCTGTCTTTTGAGCCAATTCTTGTTTTGAGATGAATTTTGTACCAGTCTGTTTGTAGGTGATATGGATGCAAATTATATTCTGAGTGACATTTTTCTCCAGGTGATTGTAGTGCTGTCTAATTGTGACTTTCCAGGTCATGTAACTATGCCATCCATTCATGTCAGTGTTGAGTGTTTGTGACTGCACAGAATTTGGGTTGAATTATTAAAATACAATTTAAATATACAAGCTGTTGGCTTTTCCCTTTCAGCAAAGCTGTCTGGTACATATTTCTTGTTCTAAAGCCAGATTTTCTAGTAGGCACTTGCTCTGAGACATAACCACCTTCAAAAGCTACAAGGAAGAGTTGGTATCTCCATTTTACAGATGGGAAACTGCAGGCCAGAGATTAAGTGACTTGGCCAAGTCACATAGGGAGTCTGTGGCAGAGCAGGGAATTGAGCCCAGATCTCCCAAGTCCCAGTCCAGTGTGTTAATCAAAAGATCATCCTTCCTCTCCCTCTTTCCAGGTGTTTATCCTTGGCTGCACTTGCAGTTAAACAGTGTTCAGTGCCAGTTGCCAGTTCAGTTACATTTCCTGGATGAGGTTTGAGTCCAGCTGCACTCTGAGTATCCTATGTGTCATCATCACTAAGTGATGTTCTACACAGCACGTTGTGCCTTCATTTACACCTGGGCAGCCCCGTTGTCTTCAGATTGTTCTCAATCAGTGCCATCTAGAGCCTTGTTGTCTTCAGTGGGTTTGCACAGGTGCAACTGGCATCATTGGACAGTGTTGTTGCACCGGTGTCACTTATGACATAATTTGGCTTGCCGAACCTCAGTCACTGGTGATGATGCATGAGACAGAAAGAGCTCACTTGAAACTCTGAACTAAGGGTGAGTCTCTAGAGCTGGTAGTTAGAAAAAACAGTGCATTTTATATGGAGATCAGAGACAGCATGGGGCCTTAGAGTGCCATTTTTACATAGTAATTTCTTAGGGTAAAGCTGCGCTTTAAATGTATTGTGAAGAGCAGGAGGGGGACTGACTGACTGTAAGGGATCACTGAAACAAGCATCTCTGTGGCGCTCTGCTCCTGCCAATCTCTGTGCAGCGATGAGTAAGGATGCTATGGAGAATGTTTAGTGTAAAGGTAAGGTCTGGCCACTAGAGGCTACTCTTCAGCTAATCTCAAATGAGATGAGCAAGTTACTTTTGACAGATGCCAGCTAAAAGAACTACTTCTACTAGCCAAAAAGCCCAAGATTTAGTAAACAGTGATGCTAGTGTAAATGTATCGGTGACTAATGAAGTCTCAGTAGGAATAGGGGTTTCTCTGAGGTTAGCTAAGGAGGTAAAGTGTCATTCTGGTATCACAACAAGCTAGTGCTGGGTAGCAGGAAATGTCCCAAACTAAAGCTCCTTTAGTGCAGGGGCTTTTACAGATCAGTAACCTGGGGTCAGCTAGCCCAGAAAGTCTAATCTTGGGCTTTGGAGCAACTGTCAGTGCTACAGGGCTTTATGTGCAAGTTAGCTGTAAGAGTTAAAGCTGTACTGTTTGGGAACTGGGAGGAGGTTGCATGCTTGACTGGCAGTGTCAGAAATTGGAGGCTCGTTCTCCTATGATGGATCTGTACTTGCTTGTGCCTGTAGGGGTTCCTAGAGATTTCATGCTAGTTGTGCCCGCCTTCTTCCACCCCACACCCACTCTCCTTGGAAGCTGCGAGCTCTGTCACACAGCAGTAGGACGTTGATTCTGGCACCATTTCATAATGTCAGCTAACAAACTAATCCTCTCACCAGCAAATCAAGGGTTACGGTAGACCAAAGGGCCACAGAAAAGCTGTTTGCCTTTGAAACTCCTGCTGGGATGTGTACAGTCCCATTCCGAGCTCTCACTCCCTTGCCAGCTAGCAGGCGGGCTGCCGCTTGACTGTTCTTCGCTTGTTTCTTCCCCCTGCCGCATAGAGCTGGCTCTTAGCAAGTTTTCAAACCATGCAGAGGGCTGAACTGGGTGCGTTAGTCTGCACTTCCACACGGCAGTGCCAACCAGGAATCTAGGACCTTGGCTTCATGTGCAGAATTATTGGTTGCTGACAACTGATGTCGGCAATGGGAGCAATTGAACCAGCTCTGAACACTAATTGCAAATGTAGCCCAGGACCAAACTCTGCTCAGTGCCCGTTGCTCGGGTTAGTTATGCTAATGAAGACAAGGCTCCAAGGCTGTCTGTGCACTAGTCCTTTTCCTGGATAAGTCCCATCATGGCTAACACAGTGTGGGAGCCCTAGCCTAGACAAGGCACCAGGTGTGCCATGTCACCTGAACTTGGCCAGAGCAGGTCTGTGATGCCGGCTAGCTCCTGATCTGTGCTAGCGCTCCCACCCTGGCTACTACTGATGGAACTGTACTATTATAGTCTAAACAAAGCTTAGCCACAGGTGCTTCCTTATTATTCCAGTACCTGGTCCTTGTAAGTGTAAACACTAGTGATGCTAGGTGCAGTTTGTGGCACTGCTGCTCTGTTCTTCTTGGCTTTGCCTCCTGATTTTCTCTGTCTGAATCATCCTCTCAAGTTTAACAGCAGCAGCCACTCCTCCCTCCCCTCCCTGCTAGAGAACAGGAGGGTAATTCCAGCTGGCCCTGACTTGCTCTCCCATGTGAGTGGGGTTGGGGTAGCTGACTTCATGAAACCAGACAGCAGCCCAGCATGCTGGGGATCACAATGTTCTTCCTTCCGATGTATACTCAGACCCTCCACACCATAAACAAATCAAACTCCAAACCCTCAGAGCTGGGTCTGCTCTAGTCCAGCCAGTACCGGTGTCGTTTTGACCAGCTTGGCAGAAGGAGCTGGCTGATTGCAGTGCTTCCCTGCTGGCTGCTGCTCAGGTACGGTGCATTTCTCCTGTAGGTCAGCCTCTCACCGCCTGCTGCACAATGGCCTCTGTAGCAAAGACCTGTCCTTGTCCTCTCACATGTTAACCCCTTCTCCCTGGAACTCATTGCTACAGCATACAAAATGCATCAAACGCATCTCGTTCCACCACTGAGAGATGCAGGCTTGTAAATCTCTGCTTATACTCACCTGGGGTCTGGCTATGCAGTGTGGTAATGGACTGAACTTGCTGGACATCTGCATTGGAATCCTCTTTAGATGACAAGTGGAATGAGTTTGACCTCAGCATAGCCCACCCAAACTGCAAAATGGACATGCTTGTCAGACTCTGATCAAGGGAGACCCCAGGACAAAAATCACCAACATGTCTCCAGTCAGGTTTTGAGATCTATTGGCAGGAGTGGGCGGAGCTATTTACCCAGAACGTGCCTTGGTGATCTTGTCCCTTGTCATGGTCACTGAAATTTACACAGTTGGGAAGTTATACATCCTCAGCAGACACACTGTAACTTCAGAGTGTTTGGCAGGAGCAATGCTACAGCACACCAAACACATAGTAAAGGATAGTGTGGTTTGTTCCTTCATTGAAAGATTGCCTCTGTCAATTTGAGTCATGGCAGTCGGCTGACTCTGAGGTGATTCAGACAACAGGGAGTCTATTAATCACTTATTCCCCATATCACAGAACCCACAAAAGCTCTTCCTTACACCAGCTTCATCCCCAGATGTGATTTAAAGAGAAACAGCCTCTCCCCACACTAAAAAATGTATAGTAGGATGAGCCATTCAAAGACAATGGAACAGGGGACTCCATACTTCATCACTGCTGCGTGCATGCATTTTCGGGTGTTAACTCCATGTAGCAAACACTTCGCCTGAAGATAGAATATAGTGTGCTTTAAAGTCAGACTCTTTGATCACCTGCTTCTTTTAAGAGATCTTCACGCTTGTAATTCAGGTAATAATGATATCTGAACCAACTGACAAGATCTTTAAAAAGTAGGGTGACCGTATGTCCCATTTTGGCTGGGACAGTCCTCTTTTTAAGCCCTGTCCCGAGTGTCTCCTTTGTGTGTGTGTGCGCACGCGCAAAACTGAGTATTTGTCTCATTTGCTCAACTGATCATCATTTGGCAAGAGCAAATGGGACAAATGCCCAGTTTTGCCAAAAAAGTGGGGTGTGCCACCAGTGGGGTATGGAGGAACGTTTGGGAGGGGGGGCTAGCAGCTACGACAGCCCTGCGGGGCTTGTGCAGTGACGCCAAGTGGCTTGGGCCAACCCCGTGTGTGGGAGGAGGACGCCCCCTAAGGCCAGCCCCATCCGGGGAAGGGGGTTTGGGTGAGCCCTGAGCGGGGGTGGGGGAAGGGGCCTTGGGCCAGCAGCTCGGGGGGCCCTCGGGCAAGTCCCATGCAGTGTCCTGTTTTCCCTTTGGGAAATATGGTCACCCTATTAAAAAGACTATAGCAATGCAGGCAGCAGGTGGGAGAGCTACAGGAGGAGGTGGCTAGGTTGAGCATCCGAATCCACGAGCAATTCCTGGACAGTGTCCATGTGGAGA
>NW_020689751.1:0-1511 GCF_002925995.2 Terrapene triunguis
TCTTTGACTGGATCTATGAATAAATCTATGACTGGGTTTGGACAGTAATTGCTTTTTAGGCAAAACAATGAATGATGCAATCTGAAGCTGGTATTGCATCATACATGATATGAATTGCATCATGTTATTCCTAGAAGTCATGGATGATGCAATCATAACGAAGCTTACATCACTCTGCTGAACAAATTGCCCTATATCAGCTCTAGAAATCATACAGTGTCGTGCTCTCTTATTTGTCAGTGTTTGATTTTGCAAATGGACATATTTCTGTTTAGCCAAAGTGAGCAGAGATGCCTCGTACTTGTGTGAACAGTGCAGATAACTTCTGCTATGTTTGTGGTGAAGTGACTTTTGCATCACAAAAGCGCAGTATAACCACTATGGTTAAGAAAGCCTATCACCTTTATTTTAGCTGCAAAATTGGAGATCAGGACAAGAGGTGGGCCCCACACATATGCTGCAACACTTGTGCAACAAATCTTCGCCAGTGGTTGAACAGGAAAAGGAAATCTATGCCTTTTGCAGTGCCAATGATTTGGAGAGAGCCAACAGATCATACCAGCAATTGTTACTTTTGCATGGTGCCTTCAGTTGGGAAAGGTGTGTCAAAGAAGAAAAAGTGGACTGTGCATTATCCAAACATTCCATCAGCTATACGCCCAGTACCCCACGGAGAAGGACTGCCGGTTCCTGATGCACCAGAATCATTTTCACTTGAGTCAGACGAGGAAGAGGAAGAGGATGAAACTTCTGGTCCTGAACCATCAATGTCACAGGATCCACATTTTCTCCCATCCTCCTCCTCTGAACCACACCTCATAACACAAGGTGAACTGAATGACCTTGTCAGGGATTTGGAACTACCCAAGAGTAAGGCAGAGCTGTTGGGCTCCAGACTACAGCAGTGGAATCTCCTGGCAGGTGATGTTAGGGTTTCCATGTTCCGTGACCGTCAAAAGGATCTTGTCCCATTCTTCTTCATGGAAGGTGATCTTGTAGCCTGCAACAACATCGAGGGTGTGATGGCAGCCCTCAACATCGTTCATGATCCAGATGAGTGGAGACTGTTCATTGATTCATCGAAGACGAGTCTTAAAGCTGTTTTACTGCATAATGGCAATGTTTTGCCATCAATTCCAGTTGGTCATGCAGTCCATAGGAAGGAAACCTATGACAACATGAAAGAACTTTTGAGGTGCATAAACTATGACCAACATCAGTGGCAGCTTTGTGGCGATTTGAAGGTTGTTGCTCTCTTGCTTGGTCTGCAGACTGGATACACAAAGTACTGCTGTTTTCTCTGCGAATGGGATAGTCGTGCAAGAGATTCCCACTACATCAAGAAAGATTGGCCACTCCAACAGTCATTGGAGCCTGGGAGGAAAAGTGTTCAGCATCCACTGCTTGTTGAATCAAGGAAGATTTTGTTACCACCCTTACACATCAAGCTGGGTCTGATGAAGAACTTTGTCAAGGCCATTGACAAAACACAAGCAGCTTTCAAGTACCTC
>NW_020689752.1:0-3028 GCF_002925995.2 Terrapene triunguis
TGTGCCATCCCCTTGCCCAGGCTCAACCATAACACCACCAGCCCCAGACAGACCAACCTCCCTGCTGGTGCACACCACCAGAGATGCCCCAAGACCAACCAACAACCGTGGTATGGTGCCACCCCACTACCCCGCCCACAGCCCCATGGGGCTTCCCCCCACAAGCCCCCAGGCCCCAGTGTGGCCCACCACTCCACAATCCCCCACCAACTGTCCTCCTCGCCCCAAGCCAGGGTGCAGCCACCCCACCCAGCTGTGCCACCCCACAGCCCCTCCCCCCACAGCTCCCCACAGCCATGCTGTGTCCCCCTGGGGGCGGCCATGCTGCTGCCCCTCACTACCACCCAGCCCAACAGCCACAGCCATGCCATCGACCCAAGACCCCGATCCAAGTCCCCTATAGCCTCTCCATGCCCCAGGCCCCTCCCAGACCCAGGCCCCATCCGTACAACCCAATCGCCCCCTGCCAACAACCCCCCTCTCCTCTCCCACAGCACCGATCCATCCCCTACCCTCCCACACCACACAGACCCCTCCACCTCCCAGCTGTGCCACCCCCCCCACCCCGAGCCAGACCACCAACCCCGTCAGACACCCTCCCCCGCTGGTGCACCAAGGTCTCCCCAAGACCGACAACAGCTATGAATTAAAACCCCACAGTGTTTGTTGGGGCTACTGGAGCCGTGGGACCTACCTGGAGATGCTGAAATCTCACTCTTGTCTCTCTCCTCCTGCCCCCATCTCCAAGCCAGGCACTGGGCAGTTCAGTGGTGAAGTGATGAACTGATAATCATCAGTTTGTTTTATGATGGGGGGAGGGGGGAGGTTTAAACTATTTCCCTGGATCAAGTCTCCCTTGGCAGCTCAATCACCATTTCAGCTAGAGCAGAGCTGGGCACTGGGCCACCCGGGGCCTTTAACACCACAGCCCTGGGGAGGGGGTGCTGAGATGGACCATCCAGTGAGGAACACAAGTCCTTCTACCCTCCACCACACCCTAGTTTGGAACTGCTGCTGACGGCTCCCCCCACCCGTGGTAACTTTTATCCCCTCCGCCTCCCTCTATCTGGGGGTTTTCCCTTCTGCACCTACCTGGCAGGGCAGCCCCACCCCAGTCTGAACCCCTGATCCTGTCCCAGTTTTGTCCCTCTGCCCATCCCTCCCCTCCGATTTCCCCCCTTCAGGGGGATTTTCCCTGCCTTTGATTGCAGGGAGCAGATTCTGATGGCGCGTGAGGGCAGCAACTTGCAGATGTTACTGAGCATGTGAGAAGAACATTAGAAGATAAGAACGGTCAGACTGGGTCAGACCAAAGGTCCATCTAGCCCAGTGTCCTGTCTGCTGACAGCGGCCAGTGCCAGGTGCCCCAGAGGGAATGAACAGACAGGAATCATCCAGTGACTCATCCCCTGTCCCCCATTCCCAGCTTCTGACAGACAGAGGTTAGGGACACCATCCCTGCCCATCCCAGCTAACAGCCATTGATGGACCTGGCCTCCATGAACCTATCTAGTTCCCCTTTGACCACAGGACCCTGCTCAGGATCAGTGAAGTTGCAAGTTCTAATAGGAAACAGCTTCTGATACAAGGGCAGCCCCTCTTCCTCCTCCCCTCCCATGGGGATGAGCAGCCCGCCCCCAACTGCCACTCTGCCCCAGCCTCCTTCAACCCATTGCCCCCTTTAGCCTCCCCCCAAATGTCCCCTTCCCCCATCTCCCCCTTCAGCCTCCCCCAACTTCCCCTATTGCCCCTGCTCCAGCACTCTCAGGTTCCCTTCCCCACAACCATCTGCTTCCTCACCATGGGGAACAGGAGCAGAAAATGCTTTTGAAAAAACCTTCTGCAAAGTAAAAAGTAAAACAAGCCAAGCAACCCCCTCCCTTGCTTTGTGCTGGGTGCCCAGCTGTGGGCTTGTGTGTGTGTGTGTGGGGGGGTGTTGTTCTGAGCATACTCTGTTCAGGGAAGGGGTGGAGTTGGCCAAAGGGGCAGGTTGAATCTTTAGCAGAGAATTCCTTTCTCCATTCTGTTAGCTAAGCGTTGCTGTTAAATGTCAGCCGACGAATGCAGCATTTGAAACAATCTAACTCTAAATCCCCTGCCCTCTCGGTGGCTGCAGTTCTCACACCCTCTGCTTTTGTGATGTCACCACATGACATGGTGTCTTATTGCCATAGCATCTTGTAGGTTAGACAGGACTTAAGTTTATGAGGTAAAAACTGAAGCATAACTCCTTCTCTTCCCCATTTTGACTTAGGAAAAATACATCCTGTCCCCTCCCCCAGCCCAGCCACACCAGAGCTGCTGCGGCTAGGAGACAGGTGCCCTGTCATCTGGCCCTGGGCTGCTGTGGGGAGAGAGGGCTGGGGGGAGTCCTCTCTCCCTGGGGCAATCTGCTCCCCAAACCCCTCATTCCCAGCTCCACCCCAGAGCCCACAACCCCATCCGGAGCCCTCACCCCCCTGCACCCCAATCCTCAGCCCTAGCCCTGAGCCCCTTATCCCCATCCCCACCCCAGAGCCCACACCCCCAGCTGGAGCCCTCACACCCCAGCACCACAACCCTCTGCCCTAGCCCTAAGCCCCTCATTCCCAACCCCACCCCAGACCCCGCACCCCCAGCCCGAGCCCCCCCCCCCCCGCCCCCCCACCCTTCCCCCCCCCCCCCGAGTCCCCTCCCACACTCTGAACCCTTCAGCCTCACCCCTGCAACACACCGTCCGGGGGCAGAAGGAATTTTGTAATGTGCACCAATATACAGGTGATGTGTCACACCTCAGCTCCATATTGGTGCACAGAACAGAATTCATTCCGCACATGGGGACCCAGAAAATTAGAGGAAACACTGTTCCTGACTTTCAACCTACCTGTCACATCTTGAATTTCATACAGTGACTGATCAGAATAAAGTGCTCTCAAGTGAGCTACAGACCAACAGCGGTTCATAGTAATTATTCAGCAAGTATTTTAGAAGACCTAGAACATTAGAGGAAATCATGACCTGCTAAGAGACAATTAATGGAGAGAAGCAG
>NW_020689753.1:0-9361 GCF_002925995.2 Terrapene triunguis
TAATTACTTGCTCCATTATCTTCCCTGGCACAGAAGTTAAACTAACTAGTTAGACAATCATAAGTTTATTTCAGTGCTTTGATGTTATAAAGTGTTGTGCCAGTCAAGCTGTGTGTACACTGTCTCTTCAGGGACAATTTACCTGGTAATTTCTGTGGGTGTCCAGTGATGGGGACCGGATAGTGCAGGAAGCTCTCTGAGGACTCTGAGACTGGTGTGTGTCTCAGTGGCTTGCACAGAGGAAGCAAGGTCTGCAGAGACCTGGAAGTGCTTGTGTGTGGTCAGAGGCTATTGGTTTCAGGGAGCTGATCTACAGCAGACACAGACAAAACTGCTTCATACTAAAGGTGGTGAGGTACCTCACAACCCTGGGTATACTTGTGAGAGCATCACAGAGGGATGGCATGTGATCATATCACTTTCATGGTATGAATGACTCGGATTAATCTGGATTGATTTATTTAGTTGTCATTTAGAACACTAAAAAACAGAAATACTGTAGGTATAACAATTTGATCTAAATTCTATCAATCCCTGTGGAAAGGGGTAGTCAAGAGGTGATCTGAGTAGCATTCCACTGTGTAATAATTGTATGACTGCATACAAGCAATATATCTAAATACTCTTCCCAGTTGTCCATATTATATGTGTTATGATATAATGGAGCAATGTATAGTACCAGTAAATGTTCAAAAAGCGAGGTAATAATTTTCTCCTGTTTCATGTAATGACAAAAATCTAATAGAAAAACTATTGAGTACTATGCCTTGAAAAGTATATAGGAAGACATATATACCTATTTGTGTTTTCATTTATATTTTTCTGATTATCTTAAATGCAAAGAAAGACAATGCATTGCAGAGTAGAAAACTGTACATAGACAGTAAATCTACTCATTGTTCCATGTCTCTTTTTCAACATAATTGAGAATAAGGAGAATTCTATTAAGTCCTCTGAATCGGATATTCATTATGGCACTCATCACACAAAACCTAAACTCCAAATAGGAAAGGGAAAAGAATCAGAGTGAACATATAATATGGGTGCGGTTCTCTGTTAGTACTCAGAGTCATATGGAGATAAGGAGAAACCAGGAAAATCTAATTGTGATCTGTGAAGTATTTACAGACACACATGTCAACTGTAGTTCATCAGACACAGAAGGAAAAAAAGAAAGCAACATCATCTCAGTAACTTGTAAGTTATTCCATTGGCAGCTTTGCTGTGTCCATTGACAATCTTCCCTCCTTAACAGTGGTCCCATTTTCAAGTCCTTTCTAATAAAATGATATCACTATCCTCATATTAAATGTCTTGTGTTACAGTAATATGGACTTCAATGGAGTAAATTCAGTTTATATTGGCTGAGAATCTGTCCCATATTATCTGTTAAGGTGTATGAATGCAGTAATATTAACATAGAGTTCGTTTGTTGGCTGTTTTCTGTATATGCAAGGGTACTCATGAAGGGTAATAACCAGTGCTTATACTTGCTTGAATTCTACTGATGAACAATATTACTATTTAACTTCCTTTTGAAACCAGAATTATTTCAATAAATTTATAAAACTACCAGCTATCTAAGGCTGTTGATGCGATTCACCTTCTTTCCCTGTGTGTGATGAAAGATTAGCATGTAAGCGCATAGAAGTCAGTCAGGGGAGTAAAAAGTTAATATTAGGTGTATGTTTAGCCATACAAGTTGGAGCCAAGTGGCTTGGAGTTTATTTAGTTTAATTTTAGTAGGTAAGACCTCACTGAATAAACAATGTAGTGTAGCTCAAAAGAAAACACAGAGCCATCAAATCAAGATGTTACATTAGTACAAAAATCTCTCCCTCTCCTTTACCCCATTCTGTCACTCATAACCTGGGGGTCATCTTTGACTCCTCTCTCTCCTTCGCCCTGCACACTCAGTCTAACCAAAGTCCCCAACAAAATAGACAAAGGTCTTCTGTCCCACCCAGAAGCAGGAAGTATCTGCAATCTCTCAGAGATTCTGTTCCTGCTGGATTTCCAGACAAATTTTGCAGACAGAAGAGGTATTGATAGTCCAGATAAGCATCCAAATGGTCAGGCACTTATCCAAACTTTGCACTAACTCTCTAAACTGTTTGAGGTCCACCCATCACTATTTAGTACCATCTCCTCCCCAAAACATAGTTTCTTATATTAGGATTGTTTTTATTATACTACATGTATTTTATGATGCAATTAGAAAAATATATAGATATACTGTAGAATATTTATTTCACTGCTAGTATGGGGTCTGGAGTGGGTCAGCACTGCAAGCATAATGCATTACTGTAGTATGAATGACAAACTTCTGTGAGTCTGTTTGAGTGTGTAGATATAGTTATGCCACAAAATCAATCTAAAAAGGGGGGGAATAACTTGGATCAACATTTAAAAAATCTTAGTCACTATGTTGACTCAAAAAAAAAAACCCACTACCCTTTCAGCATTCATTTTTCATTTAGAGACCTTGGTGGCAGAACATTGATCATACTGTGCCACAGACCTTGAGAAATATCACTTAAAGAAGAAGGATTTACTTAAAGAATGCTCTGTGTTAACAGAGATGGTAGTAATAATGTATGAAGTGTAACATACACACACTGCATGGTTTCCAGCTGTTTGGCTTCACAGTCACCCTGTGTGCTGAGAAAGAATAAATGAGCCCTTGGATAATGTAACAAAAAGTTATGGAATCAATCAGTTATTCTTTTGGAAGCAGTGCGGACAGCCTCCTTTCACCACTTTGGGCCAAATTTTACCATGAGATCTGCAAGGTAAATCCTAGATATGCAATATGATCAAAAAAATTTGGGGCTGAATTTGAGATGTTTATGGAAACTCATGAGATTTTCATATACATATAAATAGTACTCTATGGTGGATCTGCAACCCTTCCATATTAAAACTGATACATCTCCAAAAGGGCATGTAGTTTGGTCAAGAATGAGGGATTTTAAGTCCCAGATAACAAAAATCTGACTCTTTCATTCTGCCACTGCTTTAAACGAAGGCAACTCCACCTGAAACACCCTTGTTCCAAATTCAACTCTTTTGAAGCAAAGTGCATTAAATAAAATTTTTGTCAGATACCTATGTACTAAAAAGGCACCTACATTTTTTTCCAAATTATTTCCTTTGATTTTAGCTGATCTTTTTATGAAGATCTGGCTGTTAGCAAGGTTTCTGATCTGTACTTGTTACAAACAGGTTCAGTGTTTAACAAATACCTAGGATCACATATGGGTCTTTAATTTAACATTTTTGGGGATCAAATTTTCACACTACCTTGATTTTTTTTGTAGTATCACTTATAAGAGTAGGTACATGTAAACAAATGTAATCCCTTGTACATGCACATTGAGTCCCAAAGTAGTCCAACTGTAAATTAATCTACAAGCCAAACGAAACTAAGCATGCAGATAACACTTTGCATATGCACAGATGGAATACTATATAAATACTTAAAATAGAAACTGAAAGCTGGGTTAAGATTCCTTAAAAATTTGGCCCATAATGCTCTGGTTCCCTAATTGTTTGTTTGCAGTGATATCATCTAACCATTATAAATCCAATACCTTTTTAAAATGAGAAACTAGACGGTTGAGAATAAAATCAAATGTACAGAAGTCTGATAAAGAAGTCTGAGATATTGCAGTTTACTGAGAGAAGCTATTCTAGGAAATAGCAGTGGGATTCCAGTGTAAATGTGCAAGTGCTATAAAGAGTTGAAAGGTCTTTCAACCTTGGAAATGACCAAATTGGACCTGTGGTATGTTAGCATAGATGGAAGTTCTATTGGTGAACCTGCATTTAAGCCTGTTATTTTGGCCATAAACACAAGCAAAATTTACAAACAAGAACTTCCTTTGTTAATCTTCTGGTACTTTTCGCCAAGAAATTTTAGAATTTGTAAGATAAAAACTAAGACATGATTTAAGAGCTGAAGTATCTTTGTCTGCTCTGCAGACTGCAGCTTGAGATATGAATGTGGCTGCCAACCCACCGAAAAGTAATGAAAATGAAGTCATGAAAATTAATTATTCTATTGTGTTCCAACCAACATACCACTTGTTAAAATGAAACAAGGTACAAACACTATGATTATATCTATTTATGCTATGAAGATAATTTGTTTGCTAATCCAGAATTTATTTTCCATCTGTTTTAATTCATTTCATCCTGTTACTTAAAAAAATGGAATAAATATCTATATAAGACAGGGTCTGAAAGAGCTCTCCCCTGCCATCTGTTGATGAATTCGGGGGAAAGACCTCAGGAGCAGACCATATTTGCAGAGAGACACCTACTTTGCCTAGGGTGATCAGCGGACAGACTTGCTTTGCCAAAGTGATCAATTTTGGCTGGTTTGGGTTAAAATTCACGTTAATCTTGGATTCTGGGGGAATGAAATGTTATCTTTATTGTATGACCACAGAACAGCAGAACTACCACTTAATCTGGCCCTACTGGAGGGGGTCACCCTACATTGAACCTCATTCTCTAAACAGGAGGTGAGGACAGGTATTTCTACTGGGTGGCATAGACACTATTTAAATAGTTTTAGATACTACAGGACCTGGTTCCTCCAGCATATAATGACAGAGCTGATCAGACTCAATTTAGAGGCCTTGTTTCTGCTCAATGATCCCTAGAGCTGAAGTCACTGATACGCTGGTCTAAGGGACTAAACCTTAGGCTATGGCTACACTAGCAGATGTACAGCGCCGGGAGTTGAACCAACCCTCGGAGACAGCAGCAGGGAAAGCGCTGCTGTGTGTTCACACTTGCTCCTTGTGACTGTGGAGCATGCCCACATTAGCAGCTCTTGCAATGCCACAGAGAACAGTGCATTATGGTAGCTATCTCAGTGTGCAAGTGGCTGCAGCATGCTTTGGAAAGGGTTTACAATGCCTCATGGGGCAGACACAGCATCACATGATGCAGGTTTCCCAATCCCATTGTTCCATGGGCATCCTACTAGATTGCCAGCTGCTTTTCAAATGAAGGGGTGGGGAGTGTGACAGGGAGTGTGTTGTGTGTATATGGGGGGAGACACAGTGTGTTTTGGGGGGCAGAGTGTGTCAGCATGCTGTCTTGTAAGTTCAGACAGCGGCAGGGGGAAAGGGGAAACCTGACATCAGCCCTCACTCCCCGCCTCTCTCTCTCACACACAAATGCCTGCCTCTGCAGCAGGAGCATTCCACAGTAATGGTTTGCTTTTTGTCCCAAAGCAGATAAGCATGCGGGCTGTCAGAAACGGAGCTTTGAAAGGGGATATCCGCATGCCTGCAGCTGAGTTCAAAACAATGACCAGAGTGGCCACTTGACTTCAGGGGATTATTGGACATGTCCAGAGGCCAATCACAGCGCAGTAATGCAACACATCATCCACACTGCAAGTGTAGCCAAGCCCTTAGATGTGATGTGGGAGCAGTGTGGTAGTTAATTATAGTGCAGAATTGTGAGGTTCCCCCGTACCTGACAGAATCACTAAGAACTGAAATGACTAAGAAATAGGCTTAAAATAGGCTTAAGTTGTGACCACTTCAGAATGTGCCAAAGCAGCTAGAGACAGAGGCAGAGGTGAGCAATAGCAGAGACAACAGCAAGAGCAGTGGCAGCAATGGAGGCATTACCTGACCCGTTTCCTTCCTTCGGGGGCAGAAGGCGAACCCATGTAAACATTCCCTTGAATTCTGGGAGTTTGCTGAGTTTGGACAAACAACTGTGAGAGGGGTGCAGCAGAGGGAAAGCAGAGTGGCATGTTAAAAGGAAATGTATCTGTCAGATTTCCACACTGCAAGGTGGGAAACTGAGGCAAAGGACTATTGCCCAAAATACTTTGAGGGTGGGTGTATAGTTACTCTTTGCACACTTTTGAATCCTTGTTGTGGTATTGTCCCAAATTAATGCTGAGTTTCCTCTCCCTTTCAGTAAGTTTTCTTTTTTTATAGACAGACTCAGTGCTTGCGGCAAAATGGAAATTGGACCCCTGTCTACCACAGTCCAGGTTCTAACTATGGGATCAGCCTTCCTCTCCTCTTTTGTGTGTCTGATCCATAACTCTGGAAACTTTCCAAATACTGTGGTCAGTCTTAAATGTCTGTTACCACATGAGCAAATATTCCAAAAACAAAAATAATCTGCAAATATTCAAATAACTATATAAAGAAAATAGCTTTGGGGCATATTTCTGCCCCTGTTTGTATTTACTAGCCATGAACATTTATACATCTGAGTCTTACTAGCATGAAGTTTTGTTTACAGACAAAATGTAAACTTTCCATAATATTTGTTACACACACCCAATTATAACAGAAGCTAGCTCATGTGACTTTGTAACCACCTAGAACTAAAAAGCCAAATTTTGGAGTGAAGTTCTAGCTCCATTGAAGTCAGTGGCAAAACTATCATTGACTTTAGTGGGGCCAGTATTTTTGCACAATGAACAGCCTACCATAGAGTAACTGGCAGTCTAGAAGAAAAATCAACGAATTTTGAATAATGAAAAGACTGTTCCATTTGTAGATGTTCTGAGACCAGAAAAAGCAGCAAAATATATCAACCATTATCTTAAGCTAGTTTCTCAGATCTATCAATCATGTTATTCTTGCCAACTTATCCCCCTTGCATCATGGGTGTTATGTTAACTTATTTCCAGGGCTAGAAAATCACTCTTGTTCCCAGTGAGGGGTTAAAACTTCTGCTATGATCTAAAAGAAATATGTTTACCATCTCTTTCCGAATGTTGATGCCCCAGCTTTTCAAAACAAAAGCATCCATTTATCTTTTTTTATTTGCTGTAAATTTTGTTTTAGACCTCCTTTGTTGTCACCCTTAATTAATATTTTGCTTGTCACTTTAAAACTTACCTCTCTTACTAGTGTGTTCCAACATTCCCTCTACCTGGAAAACATGGAGAGAATTTATTTGCTGTAGTTTCACACTGACTTCTGCCTCATCTGTCACTACACAAGTGCAGAAGTATGTAACAATGACAAATAGTGAGCAGGCAAATAGTTAAATAAAATTTTCCAAAGCTGTAAAAAGGTTTGGTTTAGCACCAGAGGAAGGAGTGGAGGTTCAGAACAGCAGAAGAGAAGTTGGTTCCTTATTTTTTCAGGGGTGGGAGAACCAGTTGGTACTATGATATCAGAAAAGAAATGTTGTTTGGTAGTATAAAATGTTACATCATAGATTCCAAGGCCAGAAGGGACCATTCCGATCATCTAGTCTGACCTCCTGTATTACACAGGCCACAGAACTTCCCCATAATAATTCCTAGAGTATCTCTTTTAGAAAAACACCCAGTCTTGATTTAAAAATTGTGAGTGGTGAAGAATCTGCCATGACCCTTGGCAAATTGTCCCAATGATTACTTATGTGCATGGTTAAAAATTTACACCATCACTGGTGGAGTGAGTTTATAAACTCATTTCCAAGGCCCTGGGGTACCTAAATTATGTGGGACACCTGTCCTCCTCTCCCTCCCCCCCCAGTTTATGTAGCAGCACTGCACTGAATCCTGAGGTAACCTGGGAATGATGCAGCAATGGTAACTGGTGATAAAATTATTGGTTTATTGAAATACACCACAAACTGAAACTATAGAACCAGTGCATGTTGCTTATTTGCTTGGAGGCAGAGGAATACAACTCCTGCAAGTATTACTAGCTATGCGGCAAGGGAAGGCAGCTGCCATTAAGAATTCATAAGCCCTGAAGGAATGGTGCTCCATTCCTGAACATTTTAGGAATGCCAGAAAGCAGCCACTTCCTGCTGTAAACTTATGCCTGTTCTCACCCCACCCTCCCTACCACAATCTGAGCAGGGCCGGCTCCAGGCACCAGCGTAGCAAGTAGGTGCCTGGGGCGGCCAATGAAGAGGGGGACGGCATGTCCGGCTGTTCGGCGGCAATTTGGCGGCGGGGCCGTCACTCCCTCTCGGAGCGAAGGACCTGCCGCCGAATTGCCGCTGTAGAATGAAGCGGTGGTAGAGCTGCTGCTGCTTGCAATCGCGGTTTTTTTTTTTTTTTTTTTTTGCTGCTTGGGGCGGCAAAAACGCTAGAGCCGGCCCTGCATCTGAGACAGTGCTTCAATCCCTTTTTGCCCCCTTACCTCTGAGACAAGGTTCGTGGGGTTGCCAGTTCTGCTGTCATGAATCACTAAGGAGCTCCCCCTTTGCTGCCTCTCTTTTTATCCTTTAAAAGAACAAAATCAGGAACAGGAAAACTACTGACGTCTCCCTTATGGGAAGAACATAGTATGATGCACAAATGTAGAGAATTTGGCAAAAGGGACAAATGGAAGAGATGGAAGATGGCAGGAAAATGGCCTTTTTCTGGTTCAGGCAGCACAAACAGATGTATGGAACACCTTAGCAAAATGGAAATTGTGGCTGCATAACTGTATTATACACAATCCCTGTTCATGTTTTTATTCTTCTGGGCAAGAGATTTTGTCCTGCCTTATACAGTGGATTGAGTGCTTAATAGTTAAGGTTAGAATGGTTAATGACATGATGATGGTATTCTGTATGTTTGAGCCTGCCTAATATATTAAAATTGTTATTGGACTAGCATCTGGGGAGGGAGGGGCGCTATACATACCTTATCCTGTTCAAGCTTTGTCCAGTTCAGCCAAAGTTAAGTGTCATTATGTTCAATGTCTTTGTGGTTTTATCGGTGGTAAGGGGATAGATGCATTGAAGGGCTGAGCTACTTCTGCTTTTTTATTTTACACTCTTCTTTTGCTCATTATGTAGAGTTAATCTCTGTGGATCTCACCTATTTGGGACACATGCATTTAGCAACACCCATACATTTATGCTGTTAGTATAGGTCTCAGGAGAGCACAACTTGAACACATCACTTCTATTGCTGTTTATGATCAGGCTAAGATTTTTTTTCTCTTTCCAGCTTTTACTATGAATGTTACTGAAAGCATTAAGAGCCTGTTCTCGCCCCTCTTCTCGACTCAAGTAGTCCTCCCTCATGTGAGACTTCTCGAGTAGGTAACATTTTTACAGAATTGGGCCTTTGATTTTTATCAGTTACTGTACCTCTTTACAGTGCATGAGGTGTTCTATTGTACAGATATTTAGTAAACTCACTCCTGTAGGTATGGTGAAGCAATAATTTCACAATACAGTTTTCTTTTCATTCCTCTATCTTACAGAAGGATATAATGGGATGGATTGTTCAAAGAAAGTGTACTTACAGTCAGGGCCGGCTCCAGGCACCGGGCACCCAAGCTGGTGCTTGGGGCGGCACCTGGAGGGGGGCGGCGCGGCGCTCCGGCCGCCGGGGGGAGAGCCGAGCCCCAGCCGGGGCTCGCCGCCCTCA